>NC_133659.1:188134093-188414672 GCF_037893015.1 Macrotis lagotis
TGTACACATTAACAGCATTATTGTGTGTTGATCAACCATGATAGACTTAGCTCTCCTCAGCAGTATAAAAATCAAAGACAATTCTAATGGACTTGTAATGAAAAATACCATCCACATTCAGAGAAAGAACTATGGCATCTAAATGCAGCCCAAAGAATGCTATTTTCAATCCTAAAAATTTGTTTTATGCTTTATATTTTTCCCTCTCATGATTTTTCCCTTTTGTTCTAATTCTTCTTTCACAACATGACAAATATGGAAATATGTTTAACATATAAAACCTATATCAGATTACTTTTGTTGAGAGGAAGGGGAAAGATAAGGAAGACAGAGAAGAAAATATGAAACTCAAAATTTTACAAAAAATGAATGTTGAAAATTATCTTTGCATGTAATTGGAAAAGTAAATGAATTTATTTAAGGGGGAAAAAGCAAAGTGGATAGAAAGTCACCTTCAGAGCCAGGAAGACCTAAATCCAAGTCCCATCTTGGACTGTATATCCCTGTACATCCAATTCTGTTGACCAACCTTGTGTAAGGTCTCATATTGATCCCTTTTTTTTTTCCATTCCCCCTATCTCCATAGTGGTTAATACCACTGTCACTCTCCACACAGTTTAATTGCTTCCTAAACTGTGTCACATTTCTAGTCTCTTCTCTTTTGCAATCCAATCTATATCCCCTCATGCAATCTACATCCCCTCATTCTTGTGAGAATGTCTGTCCTCTATTTGAAAACTTTACATACAGGATAAAGTAAAAATGATTTAATCTTGCATTGTAAGCCATCCTCAACCTACATGTAAGATGTTTCTTATTACTTCCATTCATGAACCCCTCCTGGTCAAGTCAAATTAATTAACTGGTCTTTTTTCTCCTATACCTTATTTGCTTCCAAATCCTTTTAAAAATATTTTCTCTTCAATGAGATAAAATCAGTTTTAGGCCCAAGAAAACTCAGAATGTCAACAGGAAAAACATCTGTAACACTCATACAAGAGTCTAGTGAAGGCTGTGCTAACACAGTAAACAAGCAGTAGAGTTTCAAGGTGACCGATTGAATAGCAGCTCCTGGAACTCTCAGTCCTCAAACAGTAAGGAGGTTGGACAGCTGATCAGAAGGAGATTACAGGGGTCCTTTTGCTGCTCCATTGCCCATACATGAATCCAGTCATAGTTCAAGTCCCTGGGGAAGAAATGCAAGCTGTAGCACACTATATTTATGGTCACATGAAAGTAGAGTACTATGGTTATAGTTTTTGAGTGGATAAAGTACTTTTGGATGTCCACAGACTAGAGCAGAGGTCAGGGGAATAGTAAAAACACTTCCCTTTAGATCATTCTACCTTGAAGGAATTAAAAACTTACAAATTCCCTGAATTTACTCTGAAAAAAGTTCAGGACAGTGACTCCTTTACATCAGCAACAGAGTCCAACTTCAACATAGAAAGTTAAAAGTCAAGAAATAGGCTGGAAAAAATGAATAACGATGAAGAAATAACCAGACCATAAAAAGACATACTATGGTGACAGGAAAGATCAAAACATGGACTCAGAAGAAAATAATAAAGTCAAAACCACTAAAGTAAAAACTGCAGTTAAAAGAGCCTCAAAATAAAAATATGAAATTGATCTCAGGCCCTAAAAGAATTTTAAAAAACAAATAGGAAGGTAGAGAACAAACTGGGGAAAGAAATGAGAGTGATGTAAGAAAATTATGAAAAAAAGTATCAACAGCTTAGAAAGGAGGCAAAAAAATACTAAAGAAATTAGCACCTTGAAAAACAGAATAGGGCAAATGTTAAAAAAGACACAAAAATCTGCAAAAGAGAAAAATCTATAAAAATCAGAAGGGTCAATAAAAAAAGGCATAAAAATTAGCTGAAGAAAACAATTCCTTAAAATAGTAGAATTGATCAAATGGAAAGAAGAGGCACAAAAACTCAGTGAAGAAAATAATTCCTTAAAAATTAGAATTGGGCAAGTGGAAGTTAATGACTCCAAAAGACAGGAATATTATGAACAATTCTAGAGCTACCAGGTCAAAGAGGAAAATATTGCAAGAAACCAGGAAAAAACACATTCAAATACTGGGGAACCACAGTGAGAGAGAACCTGAAATATGATATTCCCAAGGGCAAAGGAGTTAGGATTACAACCAAGAATCACCTACTCATCGAAACTGAGTATAATCCTTTGGTGGGGGGGGATGATGGATATTCAACAAAATAGAGGACTGTCAAGCATTCTTGATGCAAAGACCAGAGTTTAATAGAAAATTTGGGGTGTTTCCTGAGCTTTTGGGACACTCCCACAAGGATCTCAGTGTGTGAGGCTCTGTCCTCCCTCCTGGTCTGTGAATGACCATAAGCGCCCCCCCCCCCTCTTCCAGGCTTAGGCTGGTAAAATGAGCAAGCAGAGAAACAAGAGGAGCACTATTGAGAAATATTTTGCCTGTGAGCCCAAGAAGGATCAAAACATTCAGTCAGAAGATGAGGAAGCACAAGTTCCTGCATCTAAAGACTCCAAGAAAAAAAGAAATTGGGCTCAGGCTAGGACAGAGCTCAAAAAAGACTTTGAAAATCAAATGAAGGAGATAGAAGAAAAACTTGGAAAAGAAATGAGAGAGATGCAGGAAAAACATGAAAATGAAGTCAGCAGCTTAGTCAAGGAAATCCAAAAAAAATGCTGAAGAAAATAGCATGCTAAAAACCAGCTTAGGTCAAATGGATAAAACAGTTCAAAAAGTTACTGAGAGGGGCGGGTAGATGGCATAGTGGATAAAGCACCAGCCTTGGAGTCAGGAGTACTTGGGTTCAAATCTGGTCTCAGATACTTAATATTTACATAGCTGTGTGGCCTTGGGCAAGCCACTTATTTGCCTTGCAAAAAAAAAACCTAAAAAAAAAGTTATTGAGGAGAAGAATGCTTTAAAAAGCAGAATTGGCCAGATGGAAAAAAGAGATAAGGAAGCTCTCTGAGGAAAACAAATCCTTCAGACAAAGAACAGAACTCAGGGAGATTGATGAATTTACAAGAAATCAGGACTCAATACTTCAAAACCAAAAGAATGAAAAATTAGAAGAAAATGTGAAAACATCTCATTGAAAAAACAACTGATATAGAAAACAGATTTAGGAAAGATAATCTAAAAATTATTGGAATACCTGAAATTCATGATCAGGAAAAGAGCCTTGACATCATTTTCAAAGAATTACTACAGGAAAATTACCCTGATATCCTAGAAGCAGAGGGCAAAATAGAAATGGAGAGAATCCACTGATCTCCTAAAGAAAGAGATACCCAAAAAACCAACCCCCAGAAATATTATAGCCAAGTTCCAGAACTCCCAAGTCAAAGAGAAAATATTACAAGCAGCCAGAAGGACACAATTCAAATATGGTGGAGCTGCAATCAGGATCTCACAGGACTTAGCAGCAACTACATTAAAAGCTCGTAGGGCTTGGAATATAATATACCAGAAGGCAAAAGAGCTTAGAATGCAACCAAGAATCAACTACCCAGCAAAACTGAATGTCCTCTTCCAGGAAAAATGATGGATTTTCAATGAACCAGGGGAATTTCAAATGTTCCTGTTGGAATGGCCAGAGCTGAACAGAAGGTTTGATCTTCAAATACAGGACTCAGGTGAAGCATAGAGAGTGGAGGAGAAGGGGAAAATATGAGGGACTTAATGATGATGAACTGCATGTGTTCCTATATAGAAAAATGACACTGATAATACTCATATGAACCTTCTCAATTAACAGAGCAGGTAGAAGGAGCTTTTATAGATGAAGCACAGGAGAAAGCTGAATTTGAAGATATATTGTGGTGTAAAAATGGAATGAATAGATAAAAGGGAAATGTAATGGGAGAAAGAAAAAGGAGAGGAGGTATAGGCTAAGATATTTCATATAATAAGGTTTTTCTTTATTACAATGAGATATTGCAATGATATGGAAGGGGGGAAGGCAAGGGGGAATGAAGGAATCTTTGCTCTCATCAGAGATGGCTAGGAGAAGAAACAACATAAATACTCAATGGGGTATAGACATGTGGAGTAAGAAGGAGAGAAGGGGGACAAGGGGAAGGGGTGGGGATGTGAATGATGGAGGAGAAGATGGACCATGGTGGGAGAGTGGTCAGATATAACACATTTTATTTTCTACTTCTTGCAAGGGGCTGGGATTTGATGGCCTGTCCAGGACCATAGGTCCAGGTAGATGCTGGGCCTAAGGGGTGGCATGGGGGCTCGGGGCCTCTTGGCCCCAGGGCCAGGGATCTGTCTGCTGCGCCACTCAGCTACCCTACAGCAGAGTAAGAGTGAAAGGAGAGAGAAAATATAATACATGGCAGTGGAGAAATACCAAAGGAGAGAGTTGTGATCAACAATGGCAATGGTGGAAAAATATGGAAGTAACTTTTGTGATGAACTTATCCTAAAGAATGTGATATACCCATGACAGAGTTGGTAGTGTTGGAAGACAGACTGAAGCATATTTTTTAATGTTATTATTATTTTGGGGGGGTGCAGGGCAAATGGGGCTCGGTGGCCTGCCTGGGGCTGCATAGCAGGGTGACCATTGGTGTCTGAGGCCAGATTTGGACCCGGGTGCTCCGGGCTCAAGGGCCAGTGCTCTGTCTGCCACCCAACCACCCCTACTATTATTACTACTTTATTTTATTTTGGGTCTTTTTCCCCCCTTTTTTTGGTTTTTTGCAAGGCAGTGGGCTTGGGGTGGCTTGCATGTCACACAGCTGGGTGATTGTTGGGTGTACAGGGCTGGATATGGACTTTGGTGCTCCTGGCTCCAGGGCTGGTACTCCGTCCACTGCGCCACCTGGCCACACCTACAATTATTACTATTATTTTTTTAATTTTAATTTTAATTTATTTTCTCTCCCCTTTACTTTATCACTGAAGCAAGTCTATATTTTTTGGGGAGAGGGGGTATTTTGTTTACTCTTAAACAAGAATATTTTATTAATGCATAAAAACATTATTTGTACAAAATGAGAATAAATAAATATTAAAAAAATTAAAAATTTAAAAATTTTAAAAAAATAGAAAATTTGAATTTCAAATACAAGACTCAAGAGAAGTATAAAAAAAGAAAACAGAAAAGAGACATCATAAGGGATTCTATGAGGTTTAACTGCTTACATTTCTACATGGGAAGATGAAGCTTGTAATTCTTAAAAGCTTTCTTATTATTAGGGCAATTAGAAGGAGTACACATAAACAGACATCATGTAAGATGAATATGATGGGATAATATCTAAAAATGAGATTAATGGGTGAGAAAGAAAAGGGAGAGGTATAACAGGGTAAATTATTTTTCATTAAAAAAAGCTTTTCACAAAAACTTTTTACAGAAGAGGGGGAAGATGGGGGGAACTGGTGGATAGCACTTAAGTCTTTCATCAGAATTGATTCAAAGAGGGAATAACATACACATTCAGTTGGGAATGTAGAAATCTATTTAACCCTATAGTAGATGGAAAAAGGGATAAGAGAAGGGGGTTGCTGATAGAAGGAAAAACAGATTGAGGGAGGAGGTGACAGAAGCAAAACATTTTTAAGGATGGACAGGGTGGAAGGAAAAGGATAAAAAGGAGGAAACAGAATGGAAGGAAATATACAATAATCAAAACTGTAAAAGAATATGTAGCAAACATCTCTAATAAAGGACTCATTACATATATATGTATAATATAAATATAGAAAGAGAGAGGGAGAAATATTTATAAAAGTTATAAATTTATAAAATGTATTTTAAAAATTATAAAAATTTAAATTTATAAAAAATAAAAGCCACTATCTTCCAATTCATAAATAGTAAAAAAGATAAATAGGTAATCTTCACATGAAGTATTCAAAACTATTTACAATCATATGGGAGAAATGCTTTAAATTACTATTGATTAGATAAATACAAATCAAAATAACTATGAACTATCACTATAGATGTATCAAGTTGGCTACTATGACATAAAAAGAAAATTATTAAAGTTGGAGGGTTGTAGGAAAACTGAAAAACTAATGCACAGCGAGTGGATTAGGGAACTGATCCAACCATTCTGGAGAATAATTTGAAACATGCCCAAAGGGCTATAAAACTATACAAATGCTTTGGTCAAGCAATACCACTGGTCTGAATCCTAAAGAGATTTTTTTTAAAAAGAAAATGATTGATATGTATAAAAATATCTACAGCAGCTTTTCTTGAGATGAAGAATTGAAAATGGAAGGAATAGTTGAAGAAATTGTGGTATATGATTGTGATAGATATTATTTTCTTTTAAGAGAGAAGGATGTTCTTGGAAAAAACTGGAAAGACATAAAAACTGATACAGGGGGCAGCTAGGTGGTGCAGTGAATAGAGCACCGGCCTTGGAGTCAAGAGTACCTAGGTTCAAATCCGGTCTCAGACACTTAGTAATTACCTAGCCGTGTGGCCTTGGGCAAGCCACTTAACCCCATTGCCTTGAAAAATCTAAAAAAAAAAAACTGATAAAAAGTGAAACAAGCAAACCAGAAGAACATTATACATAGTAACAGCAATATTGCAAGATGATCAATAGTGAACTCACTAATCAACAGTGAAGAACAACTATTCTCAGCAATATAATAATCCAAGACAATTTCAAATGACATGATAAAAAAATTCTATTCATTCTCGAAGAGAGAACTAATACAGTCTTTGTTTTCTGGCAAGGCAATAGGGTTAAGTGACTTGTCCAAGGTCACACAGCTAAGTATTAAGAATATGTAGCTGGATTTGAATTCATCTTCCTCACTCTAGGGTTGGTGTGCCACCTAGATGCCACTGATGTAGTCTTTTTTTTTTAGGTTTTTGCAAGGCAAATGGGATTAAGTGGCTTGCCCAAGGTCACACGGCTAGGTACATTGATGTAGTCTTAATGCAGACTGAAACATACTTTTTTTTGAATTTTGTTTTTCTTGGGGTTTTGTTGTTTGGCTTTCCTTCTATAATATGATTAATAAAGAAGTGACTGCACATTTATAACCCATATCAAATTGCATGCCTTCTTACTAAGGGGGAAGAAGAAGAAGAGAGGGACAGAATTTGGAACTCAAAATTTTAAAAACTGAATATTAAAAATTGTTTTTATATGTAATTGTGGGAGAATAAAGTATTAAAAATATTTTTAAATTTTCTTTTACTAAGGATTTGATAATTATTTAATAAAATTAATAGTCAATTAAGTCAATTAGTCAACTAAGACTTCAATATACACAAAAAATGGGATTGCTATAGGCATATGAAATGGTGATATTTATGTCCAACTTTTAAAGTATTTTTCATAATTAACAAGATAGTAACAAAATTGCTCTGATTCTTTGTGTCCTTTCCTAAACTTCCAAGTCCTTCTTCATATCTTTTCTCCTGTATTTGGAATGACCCTCATCCTTCAACCCTTCATCTTTCAAAAGTACTATCCACACTTTAAGGAAGATCTGCATTAAATTCTGCCTTCTCCACAGAGCTTTCCTGTCAATTTCAATCCAAATGCTTCCTACCTCTTCTGAACTTCTTTCCAATCATTTCCTTAGTTAGACCTTCAGACATGCAGTATGTCTTATTTCCATAACTAGATGCAACCTATTTCTATTTAACAATGCTGGTTAATCATTTATTGTTAAAGTGCTGTGGATAAAAATAAAAAATAAAATAAACTTGACATAGGAGAGGATAAGACATGTATACAAATGATGTTAATACAAAACAGAATGTCATCAGTTCAGAGGAAACCAAAGTGTTCTCATATAATGTATAGCATAAAATAGATCCTGACAACCACTCTGTGAGGTTGTCATTTTACAGATTTTACATCTTTGTTACAGAAGAAGGATCTGAAGTAGCCAGGAATTAAGTGACTTTCTCATGGTCACACAGTTGGAAGGAAGATTTGATCTCTGGTCTTCTTAACTCCAGGTCCAGATTTCTATTCACTTAGCCTCATGTAAAACTCAAAGACCTTGGACTCTTTCGATCATTCATTAGGTCTTAAAACTTTTACACCTCTCTGAACCTGCCCACCCTACTCTGTTTGCCATTCTGGTTTTTTTTCAAACTTATCACAGGCTTTCTTTGGTCTTCCTTATCTTTCTCAAAGGATCACTTCCAGAGAATTCTTTGACTAGTGCACTCTTCTTCCACAGACATGTACTAACAAGCTTAGAAATCTGCAATATGTTGAGAAGTGATCTCCCATAGGAACAATAAACTTTATGTTAATGCTTGCAACCAGTCTTCCTTCCCTGCAGAAACTTTCTGTTTTTCCTCATGAAATGTTTTGAGTACCTGTGAATTTAACATGAAAAGCTAATTAGCAATTGGAGAGAGAGATGCCAAATATTCAAACTTGATTTTCAAGACCTTTCCAAGAACTTCCTGTTTAGGGATTTTTTTTTTGTTTGGAACAAAATTTCTTCAGAAAGAGAGAAATTTGGGACAGGTAAACTAATACCAGCATTCTCATTGAATATAGAGAGATTACTTTGTGAAAAGGCAGAACAGTCTAGAGGTAAATTAAGGAAAGATTCAAGATTAGAAACTCACCTCTAAACTACAAGAATAGCTTTCTGACCCCAGGAAATCATATAACTTCTTTGTCACAATTTACTCATCTATGAAATGAGGTTCACAGAAGAACACTGTACACCATAACAGCAACATGGTCCAACCTTAATGGACTTAATCATTTCATAAGTGCAGCAATAAGGAATAATTTGGGGGAATATGCAATGGAAAATACCATCTGTATCCAGAGAGAGAACTGTGGAGTTTGAACAAAAACCAAAGACTATTACCTTTAATTTAAGAAAATGTTATCTTATTATATAATATTGCTATCTCATACTTTATTTTTTTTCTTAAGGATATTGATTTCTCTCTCAGCACATTCAATTTAGATCCATGTATACCATGGAAATAATGTAAAGATTTACAGACTGCATTCTATTGGGGTGGGGGAAGGGAAGAGAGATTTTGGGGAAAATAGTAAAATTCAAAAATAAATAAATAAATTTAAGAAAAAAGAGAATAAAAACAGGTTCATACCTCCCTCACAGAAGTCATAGCAAGGTTCCAATGAAATAATATTTGTAGAAGACTTCCCAAACTCTTAAATATTGTATCACTGTCAACCATTGTGATTATATGTGTACAGACTGGTGTGGGAGAAAGAGCACAGGACTGGGAGTCAGAAGACTGCTTCTAATCCAAGATATACCATTTATGAACTATATGATCTGAGACTGTTAGATTGCACAGTAGATAGAGTCTGTAGTCATAAAAGATCTGAGTTCAAATCCTGACTCAGACACTTACATTTATGCTCTCTTTTTGTCTCAATTTCCTCATCCACAAAATATAAATAATGATAGCATCTACTCAAAGGAATATTGTGAGGATCATGTGAGACAGTATTTGTCTAGCGTTGAGCAAGCCTGAAAGTGCTATATGGATGCTCTCTTTTATTGTTATTATTTCAGATATGAAGTGAATCCTGGCAAAAGGCAAAGTAGAGAGGAAATTGGTCTTGAAAACAGGACCAGCTGGGTGGGTGGGGGGGTTCAAATCCCATCTCTGACATCCACCTGTCCTTTGAGACAGGGGTAGATCATGTATAAGCTCAATATTCTAGGTTGCTCTCTAAGACTGTCATTGCAGATCTGCTTGGGTAGAGGAGTTTCCTCATGCAAGAGTTCTGCACTCAGGGAAATCACAGATCTGTACCCTATAGCTATATCTCAAGTTTATGCCTTCAATTCTGGCATCATCATCATCATCATGATCCTCATCGTCGTCATTGTCGTCATTGTTATCATAGTAGTAGTAGTAGTAGTAATAGTAGTAGTAGTAGTAGTAGTAATCTCAATCATTCATTATATACCACTTTAATCATGCAAAAATTGTCTACATCATGCCTACATTGTTTTGTCTGAAGCTCACAATAACACTAGGAGGGAATAGCTTTAGACATCATTGCCCCTGTTTTAGACATAATGGCAATGACTTTCAGAAAAGGGAAAAGACTTGCTCAAGTCACATATGTGATAGGTAGCTAAGAAAATGAGAATATTGAAAAAAATTGAACTCAAGAAACTACTGCTAAATATATTGGGTCAAGGATAATTTCTTTTTCATGGATAGTATCAACTGAATTAATGTATTTAATGGATTTTTATCACTTATCATTATCTAAGGAAAGATTCAGGATTAGACCCTTACCTCTAAAATACAAGAATAGTTTTCTGACCATAGGAAAATCACATAACTTCTTTGTCATGAGTTACTTATCTGTGAAATTAGATAAATAAGTGATTAATAAATGCTAGTGATGATGAGGAGGAGGAGGAGGATGCACACATATTAATTCATTACAACCAAAAAATCCCACAAAGTTAAATTCTCACCTTTCATTCAATCTTCCTGGGTCTCCTTCTACATATCCAGTTTTCTAATGCCTTATTAACCTTCACATACTCTGCTAGGCAGTGACACTGTCCCCCTGATTATTCCACCAAGACTAAATAATTTCCTGACTCTTGGAATTTTGGCTGGATCTTGGAATTCTCTCCTTTCTTTTCTCCATCTTTGGGTGTCTTTGACTTCACTCCATCCAGGCTAATGCCTGGAGCTTCTTGATAGTTCCAGGGGCTATCTGTTATTTGTCTTGTTTTTATATCCACACCACTAAGCACAGTACCTAGAACATGGTAAGTTGTTTAATAAATGCTAGTTGACTTCAATCCTCAAATAATCTCATTTGTGAAATCTTTCTTCTTACCTTAAATGGCCAGTAGTTTTACCCTTCTCAAATTACCTTAGATCTGCTTTACTACATATATATTTCTTTTATTTTACTACATTTGCTTTATTAAATTTTACTAAGGATATGTATTTTATATAAGTACATATTCATACATATATAATGTGTATGTGTATATAAAACACTCATATTCCTTGTTATATTTTTCCCAAAACCAAATGTGCTTCCTTTTTTTGTCTTAGTATTCCTAATTCCTGACATTATGCCTTATGCCTGGATTATGTATGATAAATGATCACTGAATGGAATAGGAAAGTGAACAAAGTATTATACAATCTCACTATCTCAGGACCTCAGAACTAGAAGGGAAGGAAAAGACTTGAGAAGGCCTATCAACCAACCCTGGGTCTTTGAATTCTTACTCTATACTCCATGGTTTTGCTACTATGAGATTGATAAAATCAAATACCTCAATGATGACAGATGAGATAAAAAGCCAAAAATAAAAATTTGGTATGACTTCAAGTGCTCAGTAGATTAAAAGACCCTCAAAAGGACATAAATCTTTTTCAATTTAAGGTTCCTCTCCTAAACAAATTAATCACCATGTTTAGGCAAATGGTCCATAACTTCTCACTCTCTACAGGAAAAATATTTCAAGAGAGATAAACAGCAGCATTTTCTAAATTGGGTAATTGTGGCTCTTATGAATTCTGTGTACCTAATAACTTCGAAAGACCGTGAGTTATTCATTTAAAGGACTTATTAATCCCTTCAACTTCTTTTAAGTGTTAGGATCATATGAAACAGTGTTTTGGATGCTCATTCACTTTATTCACTGTTCTAATAAATTATAATTTTAAAATATATTTTAGGCTATCAGTTGGAGTACATTTTTGTGAAAAAGAAAATTGCATGTTTATCTGAATGTATGAAATTGACAAGCTTAGCACCAGATACATCATTTACATTCCCTTTTTTGTCTGAGAAATTTTTTTAAACGATTGCTCAATGTTCTGCAAAAGATGAAAAAGAAAAATGAAAGGGAGTCTCTATTGAGCTCCACCCATTTTCCATTTCAATATAATAAATGTAATATTTATTTTAAGAACAAAATGGACACCAGGATGTACCAGATTGGCTATTAGTAATGATAATGCTAATTTGGCAAAATAAGCCAACCCAGTGAGAAGACAGCAGATGGGACACACCCTTCCAGTCAGTATAAAAAGGTTTAACACAGTCTCTGGATAGAAAGCATTGCTTGAACTGAACCTCTACTGCATCACTATGTCTGTAAGATATAGTTCAAGCAAGAATTACTCTTCCTCCCGCAGTGGAGGAGGAGGAGGAGGAGGAGGAGGTTCATCGATCAGAATATCAAGCAGTAGAGGCTCTAGCTATGGGGTTGGCTCTCTTAGTGGTGGGGGAGGTAGCTATAGCAGCTGCTCAAGAGTAGGCAGTGGATCAGTAAGGGGCTTTGGAGGAGGTTTTGGTGGAGGCAGCTATGTTGGGAGTAGCTTTGGTGGGGGTGGTTTTGGTGGAGGAAGCTGTGGTGGAGGAAACTTTGGTGGGGGAAGCTATGGTGGAGGAAGCTTTGGTGGAGGAAGTTTTGGTGGGGGAGGCTTTGGTGGAGGCAGCTTTGGTGGAGGCTTTGGTGGAGGCTTTGGTGGAGGTGATGGAGGCCTCCTAACAGGCAATGAGAAAGTCACCATGCAGAACCTGAATGACCGCCTGGCCTCCTACTTGGATAAAGTACGATCTCTAGAAGAGTCTAACTATGAGCTAGAGCAAAAAATCAAGGAATGGTATGAGAAAAATGGCAACTCAAATCAACGAGAACCCCGTGACTATTCTCATTACTATGAACAAATCAACAAACTAAAGGAACAGGTAAGAAATATCATTTATATTGCTTCAGAACCAGTCATATGCGTATTTATTAGTCCTATATTTTTAGATAGCAATATCCCTCAGAGTCAGGAGATATTGACTCAAGCTTCCTTTGATGTCTAGGAGGTACATGACCCTAAAAACATCACTTTACCTCTTCTGGTGCCCCAAGGCTACTCTCCAATACTCTAAAGATTAAGAGGAAGAGCTGCTGTGAATTATAAGAGGAAGTTTCTCACTGGAAACTACTTAAAGCTAAATCTCAGATTCAGCTTCACTCTCTTCCCTCCTAAGCCCCCCCCCCCCCCATATAATTGAAGTGGATAAATCTTAAGTTAAGGGAAATGTGGGTGCTAACTGTTATTGTCTATTTTATTCTTAGTCTTGGAAACAATTCAGTATGATCTCAAGTTAGAAGAGTTGAGGGAAAGTGATCTTTACCCAACATGCAATGGAAAACCATTACTGGTTAACAAAGATGCCTGCTGGAAGGTATTGGGTTTTCATTGAACTCCTAAATAAAAAAGGCACAGTGAAAGAAATGAAAGGGAGAAACTACAAATGGACAAATTAAAGAACCATTTCATTGGAGGGGAGAACCTCTGTTAAATCCTTCAGAGTGAATTTTCCAAACTCAAAGAAACTTCTTCCCACCTACATCTTCTCTGAGTATAAATTCTCCCAATTAGAAGTCAGAGAGATACAATTCATATCTTTAAAGACTATCTAAAATTCAGATCTGATGATCAATTTTAAATGCAATTACTCTGGAATATCTCTAGGAAGTAACAAATCAGTAAGTCAAAAGTTTCCTAAAGTCAGTGGAATAACATATTGTATTAAGATCACAGATTTCACTAACTCAGTTAAAAAATATGTAGTCAAAAAGGCATGACTTCAAATTCCTGGAAGAGTCAAACATAAGGATAGGGGTGAGTGCATAGTATCTCATGCATTCTTAAATGACTTAAAAGTGTCCCCATAAAACTCTGTGAGATGGTAATGATTAAATTCAGTTCTTAAAAAGCATGGTCTTTTTTTAAAATATCCATCTACATGATCATTTTATAAATTATTTTTCCTCAAACAGATCATGAATCTAACTACTGACAATGCTAATATACTGCTGCAAATTGACAATGCCAGGCTGGCTGCTGATGACTTCAGAATGAAGTAAGCAAACTGAATAAGGACATGTGCTCCTGATATTCTCAGGCATGATTTTGGTGTGGGCCATTGCTTAACAAAAACAAAATGAGTTTCCAATCTTCCCCAAATGGTAAAATGGTAAAAGAAATCATTCACAATGAATATTTTCCAGATCATTAGAGAAATTTTCAGTGATAATAGTATCATTTAATATATTTGATATCAGAAGTGCTTTACAACAAGCTTTTAAATCCTTTTAGATTTTGCTGCTTTTACTAAACTATTACCATTATTTGTACATGAATGTGTTGAAATAAAATGACATCAATTAGTTACCAGACTATGAAATGAATTCTATATTAGTAATAGCTACAATTCTATTAGGAATAAAACTGAACTTGTTCAGAACAGCACAATTTCACCAGTACCCACCAAAATACTCTGTGTTTATTAATTATCAATTACTTATTAATAGATGCTTAATTAGTGTGTATTGTACAGACTGACCTTCTATAATAAGGTATTTTACTATAGTGCATTGTATTATTAATTTACATTTCTTCAAGCTCTCTTTCTTACACTCTCCCCAGATGATTGAGTTATATTGACATTTACGCTATGCCTCTTTCAGGTATGAAAATGAAGTCATCCTGCGTCAAAGTGTGGAGGCTGACATTAATGGCCTGCGCAGAGTCCTGGATGATCTGACCTTGGGCAAGAGTGACCTAGAGATGCAACTAGAAAGCCTGAATGAGGAGCTGGCCTTCCTGAGAAAGAACCATGAGGAGGTGAGACAAAATTCTGTCACATCCCACCATGCTATATCTATCCCCTAGCTTCTTCCAATGGTCATGAAAACATATTATGGGCGCTCCTTCCATGACAGGAAATGAAAGATCTTCAGAATGTGTCCACTGGTGATGTGAATGTGGAAATGAATGCTGCTCCAGGAGTGGATCTAACTGAATATCTGAACCGCATGAGAAGTGAATATGAATCAATGGCTGAACAAAACCGCAAAGATGCTGAAGCCTGGTTCAATGAAAAGGTAAAAATTATTTAAATTGAAAATACTCACCATAGAGATGATGAAGGTGGTTATCATCTTGTAACAATGATTTTCTCTCTCCTTTGTTTTTATGATCCTAGAGCAAGGAGTTGACCACAGAGATCGATAGCAATGCTGAACAAATGTCCAGCCACAAATCTGAGATCACCGAATTGAAACGCAATGTTCAAGCTTTGGAGATTGAACTGCAGTCACAACTGGCCCTGGTAAGTTCACAATTTAAGCTCTATATTTGAGAAATGGAGTAATGCATTTCTCATATAAATGTCATTTCCTCTAAAGTCCCATTCATTTTTAAGCTTTCCAATACAACTTTGTGATCTTAAGGATGCAATTAGGGAATATCATCATTAGGGCATCCTAGGAGAAAGGAGCAAAGTAGGTAATATCAAAATTTTGAAATACAATCAAGACCCCACATCAGGGTCAAAAGAGTCTGAAATTACTGAAAAGCTAAAACTAGGTCAGGTCACATATTTTTTCATTGAAATTATATGTGTTCAATCCTCTATGGTTTTTTCATTAGAAATAAGTTCAATGCATTCTGTTTAATCAATGATGTTGTCAGTTTACACCATGCTCCTCTCTCCTCCTCAGAAACAATCCCTGGAGGCATCCTTGGCAGAGACAGAAGGTCGTTACTGTGTACAGCTGTCACAAATCCAGGGTCAGATCACTGCTTTGGAAGAGCAGTTGCAGCAGATCAGGGCTGAAACAGAATGCCAGAATTCAGAATATCAGGTGCTCCTCGACATCAAGATCCGCCTGGAGAATGAAATTCAGACCTACCGCAGCCTGCTAGAGGAAGGAGGGTGAGTAAAAGAAATGCCACTAATTAGAAATTCTCTTGTCTGCCAAGTTCTACTTAGGGGAACTTCTCTCAATATTTAGAAGCAAAGAGTTGTTAGAGGAGGAATACCTGACTGTCTGAAATGTTGGGTTTATCCTGGATGATGCTGGCCAAGGAATTATCATCATGGCCAGGAAGACAATATTTCCAAGTGTCATTAAACTTCTGCTTCTCATCTCTCTCTTTCCATCTCTCTCCCTTCCCATCTCCCCACATTCTCTCTCTCTCTCCCCACTCCTCCCTCCCAATTCTCCGCTCCTTTCTGCTTCTCTCTCTCTCTCATCTAAGCTAAAAGTGCATTGATTCATGGGTTCATTTCCAATATTGAGTCACATGAGGTCTTTCACCTCTTCTGTTTTTCCCAAGTAGGATGTTTTTTTTCTCCTTAGGTAAGCTGTGACCCTCTACTCCCAAGAGCTCAACATATAGGTGCTATATTTACAGATGACACCTAATCAGCTTTAACCCTATTGAAGTTAGAATGCCCAAACTTGAGTGATGCACCAGTTTCAGTCAGCCCCAGTAATAGGGACTATGGGCATGCACCATCACACTTGGCCATCTATCTCTTTTGAAACTAATTTGGTTTTTCTAAGGCTCTAATAAGATCTAGGAAGAAATGCACACATTTTCTAATATTTACATATAACATCATTAACATGTGTCTCCATTTTTATTATCTAGTAGCTCATCTGGAGGTGGTGGTCGTGGAGGTGGATACGGAGGAGGCTCTGGTGGCGGATATGGAGGATCCTCCGGTGGCGGATATGGAGGAGGCTCTGGTGGTGGAGGTGGTAGCTCCAGTGGTGGTTATGGAGGAAGCTCCGGAGGTAGTGGAGGATTCAAAAGTTCTGGCTCCAGAGGAGGTTCAAGTGGAGGACAAGGAGGAAGCACTGGATCTGGTGGAGAATCTCCATCTAAAGGCGGCCCTGGAACAAGGTCAGCAGAAACTAACTGGGGTAATCAGAATCCATTATAATTTCTTGTTGGCTTTAATTGAATTTATTTTTTGGCAAATGCAATGGGGTTAATTGACTTGCCCAAGGTCACAAAACTAGGTAATTATTAAGTAGCTGAGGTCAAATTTGAACTCAGGTCCTCCTGACTCCAGGGCCAGTGCTCTATCTAAAATGCCACCTAGCTACCCCTGCCATATAGCTACCCTGTGTTGGCTTTAGTTTTGAAGGATTGGTTTTCCCCTTTCATTCTTAATACATATGGAAGCATAGAAACATTAAAGATAATTTCCATTTCAGAACAAAATAGCTTTTATAACACTTTTGAAGCTAAAATATTGATGTTAAATATAATTTTATATTTTTATGAGCAAACCCTCACTAAAAGTAACTTAAATTGAAGTGGCATCTCCCTAGAATGTTAGCAATGAGCGACAAAGAGAGAGAGACAGAGAAAGAGACAGAGAAAGAGACAGTCAGAGATAGAGGCAGACAGATACAGAGACAGAGAAAAAGAATTGTCAGACATTTGTTTCCCCCCAAAAGTGAGGTTTTTCTTAGGAAAATAGATTCTGAAGATAAACAAAAACCTGAAAATATGATAGAAAGCATTAAAGTCCTCTGATACCTCATTGTGACATAGATGTTATTTTGAATTCTGAAAGAAGACAGTTTTCCAGTGCAAAGTCTGAAAGGTCTCAGAGGCAAGATATTTAATATAAATCAAGTTACCAATTATGGCAATGGCCTGTTGTTTGAGAACCATCTGTTACTGTTTTAGGATTGTTGAGGACTGTTTTAGTCTGAACAACTCTAAATGACCATCTAGTGAATGCTCAAGGGTTGTGATTTATGTAGATGAAGAAAAGACTCACATTAACATAATCACAGATTCTTAAATATTTACAGGGTAGAGAACAATTCAAAACTGAAATTCTAAATAAAATTCAAGAAAGACCATTGTTGTTGAACTCTTTTTTTCATGTTTTCCTTTAGTTTAGAAATGTAGGTGGCGTATCTACACTAAAGTATTTTGGTTGGTAAATATGCCTTTCAAGGACCAAACTGCAGTTTCTCTGATTATATGAGGTTATTCAAGTTTATAATTTCACTCACTGCTGCTTGCTATTTTTCTTTGCTGAAAAGCAGCTTTGGGAACCTATTAAACACTCCTCAACTTCATTAAAGAGAAGTACTCTTCATTGTTTAACAGGACTATCAATATTGATCTTTTTCTCCTACAGATTCTAATAGAAGCCATGTGATCAAGACTATCATTGAGGAAGTAACCCCTGATGGTAGAGTCCTTTCATCCAGAGTGGAATCAGAGACCAAGAAGCACTACTATTAATCAGTATGGACAAGAAGGAGTCTCTTTCCCTAGACCACAACAAAAGAAAATTTCCATCATTCCTAATGGTCATAGACATCTTCTCTCTCTTTAAATGTAAGGTGTCTAAAAGGTTTCTCATGGTTTCTTTTCTATTTCTTTTCACTTTACCAGAGAGTATTCTTCAATGAAGACAACTCATAAAGAAACTTTCTGTTCCTGTTTACTTGGATATTTCAATAAACTTTCTTACTGATGCAAACAATATAATTGTATTTGTATCATATTTCTCTTTTGAAGGAAACATTAATAACAGGAGAGTTTATAGGTTTATAAGAGTCCAAGTAAGACCTTAAAGAAACCATCCAGTCCAATCCATTCATTTTGCAAGTTCAGAGAAAGGAAGTGACTTCCTCAAAAGTAACATAAATAGTAAGTCCCTAGATTGGGATCCTAGGGCATCTGATTCTAAAACTCAGGGCTTTGCAAAAACAGCAGCAAATTGATAGTGAATCTCTATGTTTGAAAGTTGTTTATCCAAAAATAGTTAACAAACATATTTCAATTTCCTGAAACAAAAGTCTTGTCCTATAACAGATCCATGTCCTACAATTGTTAAAACAATGTCATGTGTTGCCAATTTTAAAAGTAGTTCCTCCTTAAGGTATACAGTGTGAAATCTCTTCTTAGTTCTCTAGGATCCTATTACGTGGTATTTTGAAATCCAAAGCAACTGGAAGTAAAATAACTCACAATGATCTGAGTATCACTCATCTGTCTCCTACTGACTTATAATCAAAAAAGTAAAAACCTCCTCACATCTACATTCAAGTAGGCAAAGTAATGTTTTTATATTACGTGGAATGATGGAGAGTAAAGGAATAAGAGAAAGAGAGACTGATAGAATGGAGGGTGGATTTGGGGAGGCAGTAGTCTGATAGACCATGAAAGGATAGACAAAGATATAGAGACAGAGAGACAAAGAGAAAGACAAATAGGGAAAGCTGAGATGAAGGGAAATACAGAGAATTAGTAATAATAATTGGAAATGAAAATGAGATAAACTTATCCATAAATAGAAGTGGATAACAGAATGGATTGAAAACTAGAATCCTACAATATATTGCATGTAAGAAATATACTTGGAGTAAGAGTTGCAGTTCAGTTGTAGTAAAAAATAAAAAGCAGGTGAATACATTAAGATCTCACATAAATAAAAAGGAAAAATGGAACTATTATAAAGGAATAAGCAAGGAATTTTTTTGTTGTTTACTCATGAATGACTCCTTGTGACCCCATTCAGAGTCTTATTGGCAAAGATATTGTAATGATTTGCCATTTCCTTCCCCAGCTCATTTTATAGATTAAGAAATTTAGGCAAAGAGGCTTTAATGACTTTCCCAGGGTGACATAGTCAGTAAGTGTCTGAGGCCAAATCTGAATTCACAAAGATGAATTTTCCTGATTCCAAAGCCAGTACTTTATTCACTGAATCACTTCATTGCCCTCAGTTATTGAATAAAATATGCTCCAAAGCCAAGTCCAAGGCAGTGAAAGTGAGACTCACCACAATAAGAGGCATTTCTTGTGCTGGTGATTATTAGAGCCCCCCCGGCCCCCCCCCCCCACAGGGATAAATGCAGCTGAGGAGAGACATGAGACACATACATACAGATGGTGTTGCTAGGGGGGGCAATCTAGCAAATCCATTTTTATTAAAACACCAGACAGATATTTAACATTAAAACCACATCATTTACATATGAGAAAAACCAGTGAGAATGTCCCAGGCTGTGCTCAAGGGCTGAGATTCTTGGCTCAGGACTTTTCCAGGAAGAGCATTATCAAGGTCTTTCTCAAGCAAGCAGTTAGTTTATGTATTCATAAAACAGAAATCCATGGAAAACTTTTGTAGGAAGGTCACATGAGCTCAGGAGAAGTCAAACTGACCATTTTCTGAACTCCTGCAGTTCTCAACAGGTAATCATTCATTCATTCATTCATTCATTCATTCATTCATTCATTCAACTGTTAATGAAACACCTACTACGTAAAATATATTATAGAAATATTCTAGATTCTAATGGAAGTATGTAGCTAAATTCTTGTTGACTGTCTTATATAGGATTACTATCTCATAAAAATAGATCTCAGCAGCACTTCCTAAGCACATTCTTTTCTATCATTCTCTTTTTCTTCTACTATTATACTTTCTTAGTCAGCTTGGACTCATGAGTTCATAGAGTGATATTAGATATGGTCATGCATGTACAGTGATTTACAAAATCTAAAATACCATATAAATTTGAAAATTGTTGTCATCCTTTGTCCTGGCTATCACAATTAGCTGATTAGCATTACTGTCATCGAGTACTTGTGGGTTTTTTCTTTCCTTTCATATGCCTGTGTGCTGGAGATTTTCCCATTGTCAGCCACTATGAAGTTGCACCTGGTCCTAGGTTTTCCATATTTGAGAACTAAATTGTATCATTCAATCCAAGAGTTTTTAGGCTCCAGGGAAATCAAGTGAAATGGGAACTCTCTTTAATATTTCTATGCTTCCAGATATATTAAAAATGAAAGAAAAAAAGATATTTTTAATTTGTGGGGAGTTGTTAATATGTAGCAGATTATACACATATATACATATATGTGGTTGGATGGGTATATATATGCACATATATATCGATGTATGTATTTTCATTTCTAGAGAATTAGCTTCTTTTATAATCATATGCATTTAAAAAGCATAATTCTATAAAGGTGTCCCTAGATTTCACCCAAAAGTCAAAGATATTTATGACACAAAAGATTAAGAAGCTCTGATTCAGAGGAAAACTGGACCAATGCTTGTTAGAAATATCTGAACCAAGGACAAGATGAAGGAAAGGCAGGATACTGAGAGAGGTTGTAGAGGGAAGGAAGAAGTATCAGATGGTCAAGGGAATTTTTCTGAAGAGTATGGAGAAAGATGTGAGTACAGGTGATATCCAGTGCTGTTTACATTTGAAATTCACCTGAAAAGCAAATTATATTCAGGAGCTACCAGTGACATCTAAAGTAAATAGCAGCTGATAACACCAGTAATTTCCCAAAATTTGAAATACAACCAGTCAATGAATGACAAAGGACATATTATAGAGAGAAAGTACAGGGAGGAGACTGAATGTGGAAGAAAGTAACAGTGTTGCTTTGACACCCACTGTATGTGGTCTTGGGTCTTCCCAATGCCACCCTATCACAGTTTCTTCACTGTAGTAAAGTACAGTGTAATTGAAAGAACATTAGACTTGGAGACAACAGGGATCTTGGTACTCTTCTATCTGTGACTCACTAACTATAAAACCGTGGACAAATCCAATACATATACTTGCCTTTACAGGATGTTGTGAGATTATATGTGGAAAGAACTTTGAAAATGATAAATGGGATGAAACAAGAGATAGAGGATATCATGAGATGCAAAACTGATCATTTTGATCATATTAAACTGAAAAAGTTTTGCAAAAGTAAAATCAATGTAACCAAGATTAAAAGAAAAGCAGAAAACAGGGAAATAATTTTTATATTCAGTGTTTCTGATAAAGGCTTCATTTCTAAAATATAAAGAGAATTGAGTTAAAAGAATTCAAGTCATCCCCCAATTCATAAATGATCAAACAATATTAAAGACCATTTTCGGATGAAGAAATTAAAACTATCTGTAATCATATGAAAGAAATGCTCTAAATCACTATTTATTTGAAAAAAGGAAAATTAAAAGAATTCTGATGTACCACCTCAAACCTATTAGACTAACTAACATGACAGCAAAGGGAAATTATAAATATTGGAGGGGAATGGAAAAATTAGAACATTAATTCATTGTTGGTGGAATTGTGAACTGATTCAATCATTTTTGACAGAGGTTTGTAACCATGCCTGAAGGGCTATAAAACCATACGTACCCTTTGATGTAGCAATACCTCTATTAGGTCTGTATCCCAAAGAGATCACAAAAAGGGGAAAATGACCCACATGTACAAAAACATTTCTAGCAGCTCTTTTTCTGTTGGAAAGGTTTGGAAATTGAGAAAGTGATTTCATCCATTGAAGAATGGCTGAACAAGTAGTGGTATATAAATGGAATGGAATATTATTTTTCTGTAAGAAATGACAAGCAGTCAGATTTCAAAAAAAAAAACTTGAAAAAACTTACATGAATTGATGCTGAGTAAAGTGAACACAATCAGAAGAACACTGTACATAGAAATAGCAACACTGTATGAGGATGACAGACTTAGCTCTTCTCAGCAATACAATGATCGAAGACAATTCCAAAAGACTTGTGACAGAAAAAGACATCCACATCCAGAGAAAGACTATGGACTTTAAATACAGATTGAAGCATAAGAATTTTCCTTTTTTAAAAATTTGATTTTAGTCTTTTTGTTTCTTATGGCCTTTTCTTTTTCTTCTGATTTTTATTTTACACATGACTAATATGGAAATATGTTTAACATGATTGTCCATTTATGAGCTATATCAGATTGCCTGCTATCTCAAGGAAGGGGGAAAGAAGGGTTAGAGGAAGAAAAATTTGGAATTCACAATTTTGCAAAAATGAATGTTGAGGGGCAGTTAGGTGGCACAGTGGATGGAACACCAGCCTTGAAATCAGAAAGACCTGAGTAAAAATCAGGTCTCAAATACTTAATAATTATAAATTACATAGTCATGTGACCTTGGGCAAGTCATTTAACACAATTGCCTTACATTAAAAAAAAATGAATGTTGAAAACTTTCTTTACCTGTAATTGAAAAAAAGCAAAATGTTATTTGTTAAATGAAAAAATGATAATACACAATAAAAATATTTGTCATTATTAGTAAAGAGATATGCTTATGAAAATCATAGGGTTAATACATATATGTGGAACTGAGGTTGCAATGTAGAGTAATGAATAAAAATGCTGGAGTTGAAGTTGGGCAGACCTGAGTTAAAATCTCGCTTAGACACTTATTAGCTGCATATAACCTTAAGAAAGTCTCTTAACTTCTCTCATCTTCTGTTTCCTCATCTCTAAAAGAGAAATAAAAATAGCATACACCTCAGAGCTTTGTTAAGATCAAATGATATAACATATGCAGTATTTTGCCATCCTGAATGCACCATATAAATGACAGAGGAGTAAACTGGAGCACTGAAAATTTAAGTGACAGATGCACAGCCACACAGCTAGCATGTATCTGAGGCTGTATTCATACACTATCGTGACTTGTGCTATTCAAGATTTACGCAGTGTACACCAGAATGGAAAAATGATGTTAAAAGCAAGTTCAAATCCTTCCTGAGACACTTACTACCTATGTGAGTCTGAGGAAATTATGTAACTTCTCTCTGTCTCAGTTTCTTCTTCTGTTAAGTAACAGGATGGGTCTTAGTATCTATGTCCCTTCCAGATATAAATCTATAATCTTGTGAGGTCAAATATAGCCTAGAAGTGTCAATCTGAATTCCATTACATGTATATGGAGCTCTGGAATTAAAGTTAGGAAAGTTACATCATGGATTCATATCTCATCTCAGAGACTAGCTGTGTGATCCTAGACTACTCATTTAATCTAAATAAAAAGATTTACCTTTGTTGTGATTAAAATATAATGAGAAGGTATAGGAGGTCATTCCCCAAGTAAGACAGAATTCATTAAGAGGAGCATCCTGTCTGTCAATTAATGAGTCAATGAATTGCATCCATGTAGGACAAAGAACCCAAACAAAGGACAGTTCCTTTTTTATAGGTTTTGGAGAGTATAGAACAAAGAACTGAACAGTGTAGATGACATATGCTTGAGGGCAACATGATTAGTTACAGAACTGAGATTCAAGAAACAATATGATTTTTTGAAAGTTTGGTCATGAGAGCTAGCAGCAACCAAATTCTTCAATCCTGAGAGTCCAGTTGCAAGATAACAAACCAGTCATTCTTGAAGGATGGTTTGGTGTAAAGAAAATAGACCTGACTCCCTTATTTCCACATGTGTCCTCTAGCATCAGTTAAATTCCATAAGAACATATCAGTGATAAGCAGGAGAATTTTATTTTTAAATGGAACCCATTACTGACCAGCTAAATCCTGAACTAAGTTCAGAGACAAAAAAAGCAATTATACCACAATTATAGTATAAAAGTAGTTACAAGGATAAAATCAATTAATTGAAAATAGAATTAATATGATGCAGGATCAATCATTCTTTTTTTTTCTATTGAACGCAATCAGGATTAAGTGACTTGAACCTGAATAATTGTCTGAAGCTAAATTTAATTCTAGGAGCAGTGTTCTAGCCACTGCACTACCTAGTTACCCCAAGATAAGATCAATCTTTACCTTCATAGTTCTTGTCTTTCATCAATAAACACATGACTTCCAGCCAAGATGGCAGAGAGAAGACAGGCACAGTTCTAAAGTTTCCTGATCTTTCTCCATCTATCATATCAAACAAACCTCTTAAAAGAAATCCAACCCACAAAACCCAGAAAGAAAAGCCAGGAGAAAGAACATCTGCATCAGGATTTGTCACTGCAAGCAGCACTGGACAAATTCGGGCAGGTGAGTCTGTTCTCAGAAGGATAATCAGCCCCAGATCAACCAGATTAACAACTGAATTGGAACAAGGAGTCTGAGGGCCTGAGAGCTGGACTTGCTGGATCAGTGGTGGGGCAACATGGCAGGGGCTTGAGTCAACTAGGGAGTAGAGGCACTGGGTGTTGGTGCTGTCCCTCTGGAGCTTGCGGACAGGGCTGGGGGGGAGAGTTCTGGTGCAGGAGAGCTGCAGACACCATCCCTGGGCTCCTCTGGTCTGAGGAGTCCATACCTCCATTACAGCTGAGACCTCTTCTGGGAACAAATAAAAACTACTTCTGCCTCAGGCCAAGGTGTGTGAGCAGAAGTAGCCCAGCTGACAAATGACCTCAGGCCAGGGTAAAGAGCACCATTGATTGAAAGCAAAAGAATTCAATAGCTCCAACTCCTCCCTTCAAGCAAAGGCAGAAGGCCTCAATCAAGGTCACAGACACTCCAGAGAAAGCAACCAGCACCTCCTACTGTCCAGCCAGAGAAATTGCAGACAGTGAGTAAAGCCTTTAGCTATCTCAAGCCCCTGGGAACCAGCCCCTCCCCAAGTCAAGGTCTTAGCAAAATGAAGAAGGGTCATCGGAAAGGTGAATCCATAGAAAAATTCTTGGAAGGGAAAGACCCTAACTCAGAAAGACCTAGAACCTCTGAGGAGAATACGATCTGGTCTTCAGCACAGAAAGACTTCCTTGAAGAAATAAGGAAGGAGCTTAAAAATCAACTGGAAAATTTGGGAGAGACAATTAATACCTTGCAACAAGAAAACAAACCGCTGACCTAAAGAAAAGATCAAGGAGGGGCAACCTGAGAATTAAAGGACTTCCTGAAAACATTGAAGAGGAAAAAAAAGCCTGGATTTAATATTATAGGATCTAGCGATTGAAAACTACCCTGATATCATGGAACAGGAGGGTAAAGTAGTTACTGAAAGAATACATCGTTCCCCTCCAGAAAAAAGATCCTAAAATGAAAATACCAAGGAATGTTGTGGCCAAATTCCAGAACTATCAGATAAAAGAGAAAATCCTGCAAGCAGCCAGAAAGTAACAATTTAAATATCAAGGAGCTACAGTAAGAATCATGCAGGACCTGGATGCTTCAACATTAAGGAATCGAAGGGCCTGGAATGAGATATTTCAAAGAGCAGGGGAGCTTGGAATGCAGCCAAGAATCTACTTTCCAGCAAAGCTGAGCATTCTCTTCCAGAGAAAAAAAATGGTCACTTAATGAACTGGAAGAATTCCAAAAATTCCTAATGAAAAGACCAGAGCTAAATAGAAAATTTGGACATCAAACAGGAGGTTCAATAGACACATGAAAAGGTAAACAAAAGGGGGGGGGGCAGTAAAAGGAAAAAAAAACTGCTATCAAGTAAGTTGAAACTGGCTATATCCCAGCATGGGTAAAAAGATTCTCATAAATCTTGAGAATTGTAACTCTAACAGACAGAATAAACCTAGCCAGAAATGATGGACATTTATGAACTATCCATGAGACTGCTATGTAACTGACTTTTACCCCACTTGGGAGAAAGACTCTAATAACTCTCAAGAATTTCAACTCTATTAGATAGAATATACTTAACTAGAAGTGACAGACACTTAGAATTTTCTATGACTCAGAGAGAATGATCTAAAAAACACTACCTCCTTAAAAAGGGGGACAGGAAAGAGATGGGAGGAGAGAGGGGATTGAATGGGGTAAATCTCATTATACTAAGAGGTACAAAAAAACCTATGGTAATAGAGGGAAAGAAGGGAGCAGATGAGAAACACTGGAATCTTCTTCTTATCAGACTGGGCTTAAAGTCAACCTACACATACTCAGTTAACTTATAAAACATCTAACCTTTCAAGCATTAAAAGGGGAAAAGGGGAGGGGGAACGGACAAAGGGAAGGGGAGTGGGGGAAAAAGGAGGAACTAACAAAAGGAAGGGAAGGGAAAAAGGGGAAGAGGAAAGAAAGGAGAGGGGGTGATATAGGAGGACAAACACACTGAAGGGGTGGTATTCAGAAACAAAAATAGGGAAAACAGATAAAGGGGGAAGGGGGAAAATACAAACAGAGGGAAGATAGCATGGAGGGCAATAAAGAATTAATAATCATAACTTTGAATGTGAATGGGAAGAACTCTCCCTTAAAAATGTAAGAAAATAGCAGAGTGGATTAAAAACCAGAATCCTACAATATGCTGCTTACAAGAAACTCATTTGAAGCAGAGAGATACATATAGAGTAAAGGTAAAAGGTTGGAGCAAAATATCCTTTGCTTCAGCTGAAGTACAAAAAGCAGGGGTAGCAATCCTTATCTCAGACAAAGCAGCAGCAAAAAAAAAAGTGGTAAAAGAGATAAGGAAGGAAACTTTATCCTCCTAAAAGGTACCATAGACAATAAAGTTATTTCAATACTAAATATATATGCACCCAGTGGGACAGCACTTAGAGGAGAAGCTGAAAGAACTACAGGAAGACATAGACAGCAAAACTCTACTAGTGGGAGACCTCAAACTCATGCTCTCAGATCTAGATAAATTGAATCATAAAATAAACAAGAAAGGAGTTAAGGAGGTAAATAGATTGTTACAAAAATTAGATATGGTAGACTTATGGAGGAACCTGAATGGGGATAGAAAGGAACACATCTTTTTTTCTGCAGTACATGGAACTTATACAAAAATTGACCACGTACTATGACATAAAAACCTAATGATCGGGGCAGCTAAGTGGCATAGTGGATAAAGCACTGGCCTTGCAGTCAGGAGTATCTGGGCCCAAATCCAGTCACAGACATTTAATAATTACATAGCTGTGTGGCCTTTGGCAAGCCACTTAACCCCATTTGCCTTGAATGAACCTAAAAAAAAAAAAAAACCTAATGATCAATTGCAGAAAGGCAGAAATAGTGAATACATCTTTCTCAGATTACAATGCAATAAAAGTCATATGCAATACTGGGCCAAGGAGATATAGACCCAGAACAAACTGGAAACTGAATAACCTCACTTTAAAAAAATGAGTGGACCAAAAAAACAAATTATAGAAAGAATTAACCATTTTAACCCTAGATAATGATAATAATGAAACAACATACCAAAACCTATGGGATTCCTTCAAAGCTACTCTCAGGGGATATATTATAGCTTTAAATGCTTTCATGAATAAATTGGAGAAAGAGGAAATCAATGAACTAAATATGCAAGTAAAAAAATTCGAGAAAGAACAAATCAAAAATCCCCAATTAAACACCAAATTAGACATTCTAAAAATTAAAGGAGAAATTAATAAAATTGAAAGCAAAAAACTATTGAATTAATAAATAAAATTAAAAGTTGGTATTATGAAAAAACCAATAAAATTGATAAACCTCTGGTCAATTTGATTAAAAAAAAGAAAGAAGAAAACCAAATTGCTAGTATCATAAATGAAAAAGGTGAACTCACCACCAATTAGGAGGAAATTAAAGTAATAATTTGAAATTATTTTGCCCAACTCTATGCCAATAAATTTGATAATCTATATTTACAAAAATATAAGTGGCCCAGGTTAAATGAAGAAAACATTAAATACCTAAACAACCCTATCTCAGAAAAAGGAATTCAACAAGCCATCAGTGAACTCCCTAAGAAAAAATCTCCAGGGCCTGATGGATCCACAAGTGAATTCTACCAAACATTTAAGGAACAATTGGTTCCAATTCTATATGAACTCTGGAAAAATAGGGAAAGATGGAACTCCGCCTAACTCTTTTTATGAAACCAATATGGTGCTGTTACCTATACTAGGAAGAGTTAAAAAAGAGAAAGAAAATTATAGACCTATTTCCCTGATGAATATAGATGTAAAAACAAGGGTGCCCATTATCACCACTACTATTCAATATTGTATTAGAAATGTTAGCATCAGCAATTAGAGAAGAAAAAGAAATTGAAGGAATTAGAAATGGGCAGGAAGAGACAAAACTCTCACTCTTTGCAGATGACATGATGGTCTACCTAGAGAATCTCAAGAAATCATCCAAAAAAACTACTGGAAACAATTAGCAATTTTAGCAAAGTTCTAGGTTATAAAATAAACCCTCATAAATCCTCAACTTTTCCATATATGTCTAGCAAGATACAGCAGGAAGAGCTAGAAAGAGAAATCCCATTCAAAGTAACCTCAGACAATATAAAATACTTGGGAGTCTATTTGCCAAGACAGACTCAGAATCTTTTTGAAAACAATTATAAAACACTTCTCACACAACTTAAATCAGATTTAAATAACTGGGCAAATATCAACTACTCATTGATAGGTAGGGCTAATATAATAAAAATGACAATTCTACCAAAACTAAACTATCTGTTTAGTGCCCTACCAATCAAAATTCCAAAAAATTACTTTAATGAGTTAGAAAAAATTGTAAGTAAATTCATATGGAGAAATAAAAAGTCAAGAATTGCCAGGAGCTTAATGGAAAAAAGTGCAAAAGAAGGGGGCTTAGCCCTACCTGATCTAAAATTATATTATAAAGCATCAGTCATCAAAATTGTTTGGTATTGGCTAAGAAATAGAGTGGTGGACCAGTGGAAAAGACTAGATGTAAAAGCAGGAGATGATTATCGTAATCTGTTGTTTGATAAACCCAAAGAGTCCAGCCATTGGGATAAAAACTCCCTCTTTGATAAAAACTGCTAGGATAATTGGAAGTTAGTATGGAAGAAACTTAGATTAGATCAACACCTAACACCCTTTACCAAGATAAGATCCAAATGGTTACAGGACTTAGACATAAAAACAATACTATAAGCAAATTAGATCAAGGACTAGTTTACCTGTCAGATCTATGGAAAGGGGAGCAGTTTATGACTAAGGAAGAGTTGGAGAACATCACCAAAAACCAATTAGATGATTTCAATTACATTAAATTAGAAAGCTTTTGCACAGATAAAACCAATGTAACCAAGATCAAAAGAAATGTAGCAAATTGGGAAACAATCTTTACAACTAATGATTCTGACAAAGGACTCATTTCTAAAATATACAGAGAACTGAGTCATATTTTTAAAACAAAAAGTCATTCCCCAATTGACAAATGGTCAAAGGATATGCAAAGGCAATTTACAGATGAGGAAATCAAAGCAATCCATAGACATATGAAAAATTGTTCTAAATCATCAATTATTAGAGAAATGCAAATTAAAGCTTCTCTGAGGTATCACCTCACACCTCTCAGATTGGCCAATATGATCAGAAAAGATAATGATCATTGTTGGAAGGGTTGTGGGAAATCTGGGACATTATTACACTGTTGATGGAGCTGTGAACTCATCCAACCTTTCTGGAGAGCTATTTTGAACTACGCCAAAAGGTCAAAGAAATGTGCATACCCTTTGACCCTGAAATGCCACTACTGGGTCTATATCTTGAAGAGATGATGGAAAAGGGTAAAAACATTACTTGTACAAAAATATTTATAGCAGCCCTGTTTGTGGTGGCAAAGAATTGGAAATCAAGTAAATGTCCTTCAGTTGGGGAATGGCTTAGCAAACTATGATATATGTATGTCATGGAACACTATTGTTCTATTAGAAACCAGGAGGGATGGGATATCAGGAGGGATTTGCATGAACTGATGCTGAGTGAGATGAGCAGAACCAGAAAAACACTGTACACCCTAACAGCAACATGGGAGTGATGATCAGCCTTGAAGGACTTGCTCATTCCATCAGTGCAACAATCGGGAACAATTTTGGGCTGTCTGCAAAGGGGAGTGCCATCTGTATCCAGATAAGGAGCTGTGGAGTTTGAACAAAGTTCAAGGACTATTCCCTTTAATTTAGAAAAAAACAGATATGTTTTTGTCTGATATTGTTACCTCTTAGACTTCTTGTCTCTTCTTTAAGGATATGATTTCTCTCTCATCAAACTCAATTTGGAAAAAGGTACAACATGGAAACAAAGTAAAGACTGACAGATTCCTTTCTGTGGGGGGGGGGGAGTAAGATGGGGGGGAATTGTAAAACTCAAATAATATCTTTAATAAAAATAACTTTAAAAAAATAAACACACACAGACGTAAACACAAACACACACACACACAATACTTTTCTATAAGTTAATCTTATAAGAACTTTTTTTTTTGCAAGACAGTGGGGTTAAGTGACTTTCCCTAGGTCCCACAGCTAGGTAATTATTAAGTGTTTGATGCTGGGTTCGAACTCAGGTCCTTCTGACACAGGGCCAATACTTTATCCTCTGTGCAACCTAGCTAGTCCTAAGATCTTTAACCCAATCATTATCAACTGTAGGTTGCACTAATGTAAGTTTTTTCTGTGGAAGTCAAAACAAGCTTTAACACAATCACTGACACAATGTTGAAAAAGAATAACAAGGTTGATGAATCTTGGTATAAGCCATAGTAAAAATATCTAACACCATAGACTAAATTTTGAAGGAAGATTTATATATCTCAAGGCAACCAAGAAAATTCAATAAACATAAATGCTTGTGAAATAAAAAGCCAAATTAATATCATAATGGTTGGGAACATTAACTGTACTGATATGCCAGTAATCTATTCCCAATGACCATTTTATCAGCACATGCCATATTGAATCTCAGATTTTACATTTAGTCTTCTGTTCTCTGGGAGCATCTTCTCTTTGACATTTTGGAATAGGTCTAGTCTTCAGGGCATATCTAAAATGGTCTCTTTAGTATATTTGCTTCCCTGTTTCCATGTTGCTTATAGAAATTCTTAGATGTTCTTGCTAAAAATATTTTACAAAACAAATCTCTTAAATTTTCCTTCTCTAATAACCAGTTCACATGGTTAAGAAAAGCTCAAACTTTGTGGTTCAGATAACACTGAATTAGGAATTCATAGTTCCCTTGAAATTTTAGAGAATTTTATTTTTGAAATGCCCCTTGCTGTTTACATCTTTATCTAAACACTATAGCTGACAAAAAAAAACTACTGCCAATAATAAATTAGTCTTTTAAAAAAATCTATGAGAATCTGACTTAAAAATAAGTCTTTCTTTTTTTTTTAGGTTTATGTTTTTTTTTTCTTTTTTGGCAAGGCAATGGGGTTAAGTGGCTTGCCCAAGGCCACACAGCTAGTTAATTATTAAGTGTCTGAGGACAGATTTAAACTCAGGTACTCCTGACTACTGTGCCACCTACCTGCCCCAATAAGTCCTTCTAATTAAATATTTAAAATTAATCTAAATAGGCATACAAGCTAGAACTGAGTTCATTTAACTTTCTGTGATGTAAGTTAGAAAATTATTACATTGACATATTTAAGAAATTCAGTATAAACTGAAAAAAGTTGAAGTTAGATTTTTTAAAATACCATAGATGGAAGAATTCTTAAAACCCTTTAGGTTACACATACACACACACACACACACACACACACACACACACACACACACACACACAGACACAAACACATATATATATATAGATATAGATATAGATATAGATATATATATATGTCTGATTCTATTGGTTTCTCAAAATTTGGATTCAATTTTATTGCCATCATTTAGAACTCCAAATTTTTCAATTAATTTCATTAACTTTCCAATTAATTCCAAATCTATTTCCTCAAGAGGAGTAAAACCGATAAGGATCTAATCCTTACATGAAATCAAAGTAAGGACACTTTTTATAAGAAGACAATCTCTAACACACCAATGAATAAGTTTCAAATTTTACCCAAGTGATAACCAAAGGCATATGTATATGTATATGTATATGTATATGTATATATATATATATATATATATATATATACTAAGTAATTAATCCTAAATCATATTTAAAGAACAGTGTAAATCAAACGAATTGTCTTATAGCATAAAACAGATCCTGACAACCACTCTGGGAGGTAGGTACTGCTATTACCCCCACTTTACAGATGAAGGATCTGAAGTAGCCAGGAATTAAGTGACTTTCTCATGGTCATACAGTTGGAAGGAAGATTTGATCTCTGGTCTTCTTAACTCCAGGTCCAGATTTCTATTCACTTAGTCTCATGTAAAACTCAAAGACCTTGGACTCTTTCCATCATTCCTTAGGTCTTAAAACTTTTACACCTCTCTGAACCTGCCCACCCTATTCTGTTTGCCATTCTGGCTTTTTTTCAAACTTATCACAGGCTTTCTTTGGTCTTCCTTATCTTCATGAAGGATCACTCCCAGAGAATTCTTTGACTAGTGCACTCTTCTTCCACAGACATGTACTAACAAGCTTAGAAATCTACAATATGTTGAGAAGTGATCTCTCACAGGAACAATAAACTTTATGTCAATGCTTGCAACCAGTCTTCCTTCCCTGCAGAAACTTTCTGTTTTTCTCATGAAATGTTTTGAGTAGCTGTGAATTTTACATGAAAAACTAATTAGCAATTGGAGAGAGAGATGCCAAATATCCAAACCTGATTTACAAGACCTTTCCAAGAATTTCCTTTTTAGGGATTTTTTTTTCATTTGGAACAAAATTTCTTCAGAAAGAGAGAAATTTCGGACAGGTAAACTAACACAGTGTTCTCATTAAATATAGAGAGATTATTTTGCAAGAAAGCAAAACAGTCTGGAGGCAAATTAAGGAAAGATTCAAGATTAGAACCTCACCTCTATACTACAACAATAGCTTTCTGACTCCAGGCAAATCATGTAACTTCTTTGTCACAATTTACTCATCTGTGAAATGAGGTTCACAGAAGGATATTGTGTACCATAACAGCAACGTGATCCAACCTTAATGGACTTAAATCATTTCATAAGTGCAACAATCACGGATAATTTGGGGAATTTGGAATGGAAAATACCATCTGTATCCAGACAGAGAATTGTGGATTTGAACAAAGACCAAAGACTATTACCTTTAATTTAAGAAAATGCTATCTTATTATGCAATCTTGCTATCTCATACTTTATTTTTCTCTTAAGGATACGGATTTCGGTCGGACCCTTACGCGGCCAGCGGCGGCAGTGGCGGGAGCAGCCAGCCCTTGGCCGTGTGGCACTCCCGGACCAGCTCTCTGCGGGAAGGCGGCTCAAGCAGCTCCTGGAGGTGGCAGCGAGCCATGGAGGCAGCCCTGGAGGAGCTGCGGAAAGACATGGAAGAAGTGAAGGAGTTGCTGGGAAAGGCCAGTAGGAAAAGAATCCGTGATGTCCTAACAGCAGAAAAGACCAAGTTAGAGACAGAAATCAAGCACAAGACAAAGCAGAAAGGACATGAGAAAGGAGAAACCATTGATAATGAGAAACCAGCTGCTGTGGTTGCCCCCATTTCAACTGGATACAGTGAAAATCAACAATTATGGATGGGATCAATCAGATAAATATGTGAAAATCTACATCACTTTAAATGGTGTTCATCAAGTCCCCACTGAAAATGTACAGGTGCAGTTCAAGAAGAGGTCATTTGAAGGGCTTGTAAAGAATCTCAATGGGAAAAATTACTCTATGACTGTCAACAACCTTTTGAAGCCCATCTCTGTAGAAGCTAGTTCAAGAAAGATCAAGACTGTTACAGTTCTTGTATTATGCAAAAAGAAGCAGGAACAGAAATGGGATTACCTGACCCAAGTGGAGAAAGTATGCAAAGAAAAGGAAAAATCTTCCTTTGATAATGACACAGATCCTAGTGAGGGGTTGATGAATGTTTTGAAGAAAATTTATGAAGATGGAGATGATGAAATGAAGAGAACTATTAATAAAACCTGGGTAGAGTCAAGGGAGAAACAAGCCAAAGGAGAGAATGAATTTTAAGACAAAAATGACCTTTCAGCCACCAATATGGAAAAATCCTTTCCAATAAGGAACTATTGCTGAGCTGCACGGATGCATTTGACAAGTATATTGTTTACACAGCCTTCTTCCAAGCAAAGACCATGAACTCTTTCCATTTCAGGCTGGAGGATTTATTTAAAATAAAATATGCTTATTTTAAAACACTTCTTTCAAGGAAGGTTCCCTTAGTGCCCTGCTTTTTTGTGTGCAAGGAGAGAGGGTCATTGTTTCCTCACTTAAATGTCAAAAAAAAGGTCTTGCTAATTAAAAAGTTATATATTCATTAAAAAAAAGGATATGGATTTCTCTCTCAGCACATTCAATTTAGATCCATGTATACCATGGAAATAATGTAAAGATTAACAGACTGCCTTCTGTTGGGGTGGGGGGAGGGAAGAGAGATTTGAGGGAAAATAGTAAAATTCAAAAATAAATAAATAAATTTAAGAAAAAAGAGAATAAAAACAGGTTCATACCTCCCTCACAGAAGACATAGCAAGGTTCCAATGTAATAATATTTGTAGAAGACTTCCCAAACTCTTAAATATTATGTCACTGTTAACCATTGTGATTATATGTGTACAGACTGGTGTGGGAGAAAGAGAACAAGACTGGGAGTCAGAAGACTGCTTCTAATCCCAAGATATACCATGTATGAACTATATGATCTGAGACTGTTAGATTGCACAGTGTATAGAGTCTGGAGTCAAGAAAAGATCTGAGTTCAAATTCTGACTCAAACACTTACATTTATGCTCTCTTTTTGTCTCAATTTCCCCATCCATAAAATGTATATAATAAGTGCATCTACATCCAGGAATATTGTGAGGATCATGTGAAACAGTGTTTGTCCAGTGTTGAGCAAGCCTGAAAGTGCTATATAGATGCTCTCTTTTATTGTTATTATTTCAGATATGAAGTGAATCCTGGCAACTGGCAAAATGGAGAGGAAATTGGTCTTGAAACAAGGACCAGCTGGGGGTTCAAATCCCATCTCTGACATCCACCTGTCCTATGAACCAGGGGTAGATCATGTACAACCTCAGTATTCTAGGTTGCTCTCTAAGACTGTTATTGTTGATATGCTTGTGTAGAGGAGTTTCCTCATGCAAGAGTTCTGCACTCAGGGGAATCACAGATCTGTACCCTATAGCTATAATCTCATGCTTATGCCTTCAATTCTGGCATCATAATCATCATCATCATCGTCGTCGTCATCTTAGTCATCGTTGGCTTTGTAGTAGTAGTAGTAGTAGTAGTAGTAGTAGTAGTAGTAGTAGTAGTAGTAGTAGTAGTAATTCCAATCATTTATTATATAGCATTTTAATTATGCAAATATTGTCTACATCATACCTACATTCTTTTATCTGAAGCTCACAAGAACACTAAGAGGGAATAGCTTTAGACATCATTGCCTCTGTTTCAGTGATAATGCAAATGACTTTCAGAAAAGTGAAAATACTTGCCCAAGTCACATATGTGATAGGTAGCTAAGAAAATGAGAATATTGAAAAAAATTGAACTCAAGAAACTACTGCTAAATATATTGGGTCAAGGATAATTTCTTTTTCATGGATAATATCAACTGAATTAATATATGTAATGGACTTTTTTTATCACTTATTATTTAAGGAAAGATTCAGGATTAGACCCTCACCTCTAAACTACAAGAATAGCTTCCTATATAACTTTCATATAACTTCTTTGTCACATATTACTTATCTGTGAAATGAGATAAATAAGTGATTAAAAAATGCTAGTGATGATGAGGAGGAGGAGGATGCACACATTCATTACAACAAAAAAAATCCCACAAAGTTAAATTCTCACCTTTCATTCAGTCTTCCTGGGTCTCTTCTACATACCTAGTTTTCTTATGCCTTATTGACCTTCACATACTCTGCTAGGCAGTAACACTGTCCCCCTGATTATTCCACCAAGACTAAAAATAATTTCCTGACTCTTGGAATTTTGACTGGATCTTGGAATTCTCTCCCCTTTCTTTTCTCCATCTTTGGATCTCTTTGACTTCACTCCATCCTCCATTAGCCTGAAACTTCTTGATAGTTCCAGGGGCTATCTGTTATTTGTCTTGTTTTTATATCCTCACCACTAAGCACAGTACCTAGAACATGGTAAGTTGTTTAATAAATGCTAGTTGACTTCAATCCTCAAATAATCTCATTTGTAAAACCTTCTTAACTCAAATAGTCGGTACTTTTTCCCTTCTTGAATTAGCTTGATCTGATTTACTACATACATATTTATTTTATTTTACTACATTTGATTTATTAAACTTTACTAAACATATGTATATATATGTATTTTATATATGTACATATCCATATGTATGTATGTATATGTGTATATAAAACACTCTCATATTCCTTGTTATATTTTTCCCAAAACCAAATGTCCTTGCCTTTTTTTGTGTTACTAGTTCCAATTCCTGACATTATGACTTATGCCTAGATTATGCATAATAAAGGATCACTGAATGGAATAGGAAAGTGAACAAAGTATCATACAATCCCACTATCTTAAGACCTCAGAACTAGAAGGGAAGGAAAAGACTTGAGAAGGCCCATCAACCAACCCTGGGTCTTTGAATTCTTACTCTGTACTCCATGGTTTTGCTACTATGAGATTAACAAAATCAAAGACCTCAATGATGACAGATGAGATAAAAAGCCAAAAATAAAAATTTGGTATGACTTCAAGTGCTCAGTAGATTGAGACCCTCAAAAGGACATAAATCTTTCTCAGTTTAAGGTTCCTCTCATAAACCAATTAACCATCACCATGTTTTGGTAAATGGTCAATAAGTTCCCACTCTCTGAAGAAAAAAAATTTCTAGAGAGATAAACAGAGGCACTTTCTAAATTCAATAATTACATCTCTTATAAATTCTGTGTGCCTAATAACTTTGGAAGACTGTGAGTTATTCATTTAAAGGACTTATCAATCCCTTCAACTTCATGAAAGTGTTTTGGAAAATGTAGCAGTGTTTTCAATGCTCAGTCACTTTATTGACTGTTCCAATAAATTATAATTTTAAAATATATTTTAGGCTATCAGTTGGAGTACATTTTTGTGAAAAAGAAAATTGCATGTTTATCTGAATGTATGAAATTGACAAGCTTAGCACCAGATACATCATTTACATTCCCTTTTCTTGCTGAGAATAGGGTTTTTTTTTTACCAATTGCTCAATGTTCTGCAAAAGATGAAAAAGAATAATGAAAGGGAGTCTCTATTGAGCTCCACCCATCTTCCATTTCAACATAATAAATGTCTTATTTATTTTAAGAACAAAATGCACACCAGGATGTACCAGATTGACTACTACTAATGATAATGCTAAATTGGCAAAAAGAAGCCAACCCAGTGAGAAGACAACAGATGGACCACACCCTTCCAGTCAGTATAAAAAGGTTTACCACAGTCTCTGGATAGAAAGCATTGCTTGAACTGAACCTCTACTGCATCACTATGTCTGTAAGATATAGTTCAAGCAAGAATTACTCTTCCTCCCGCAGTGGGGGAGGAGGAGGAGGAGGAGGAGGTTCATCGATCAGAATATCAAGCAGTAGAGGCTCTAGCTATGGGGTTGGCTCTCTTAGTGGTGGGGGAGGTAGCTATAGCAGCTGCTCAAGAGTAGGCAGTGGATCAGTAAGGGGCTTTGGAGGAGGTTTTGGTGGAGGCAGCTATGTTGGGAGTAGCTTTGGTGGGGGTGGTTTTGGTGGAGGAAGCTGTGGTGGAGGAAACTTTGGTGGGGGAAGCTATGGTGGAGGAAGCTTTGGTGGAGGAAGCTTTGGTGGAGGAAGCTTTGGTGGAGGAAGCTTTGGTGGAGGAAGCTTTGGTGGAGGCAGCTTTGGTGGAGGCTTTGGTGGAGGTGATGGAGGCCTCCTAACAGGCAATGAGAAAGTCACCATGCAGAACCTGAATGACCGCCTGGCCTCCTACTTGGATAAAGTACGATCTCTAGAAGAGTCTAACTATGAGCTAGAGCAAAAAATCAAGGAATGGTATGAGAAAAATGGCAACTCAAATCAACGACAACCCCGTGACTATTCTCATTACTATGACCAAATCAAGGAACTAAAGGAACAGGTAAGAAATATCATTTATATTGCTTCAGAACCAGTTATATGCGTATTTATTAGTCCTACATTTTTAGATAACAATATCTCTCAGAGTCAGGAGATCTTGAATCAAGCTTCCTTTGATGTCTAGGAGCTCCATGACCCTAAAAATGTCACTTAACCTCTTCCAGTGCCCCAAGGCTACTCTCTAATACTCTAAAATTTTAGAGGAGGATTTCTTATGCATTTTAAGAGGAAGTTTCTCATTGGAAAGTACTTAAAGCTAAATCTCAGATTCAGCCTCACTCCCTTCCCTCCCAAGCCCCCCCCCAATATAATTGAAGTAGATAATTCTTAAATTAAGGAAAATGTGGGTGCTAACTGTTATTGTCCATTTTATTCTTGGTCTTGGGAATAATTCAGTATGATCCCAAATTAGAAGGGTTGAGGGAAAGTGATCTTTACCCAACATGCAATGGAAAACCATTGCTGCTTAACAAAGATGCCTACTAGAAGGTATTGGGTTTTCATTGAACTCCTAAAGAAAGAAGGCACAGTGAAAGAAATGAAAGGGAGAAATTAAAAATGGACAAATTAAAGAACCATTTCATTGGAGGGGAGAAACTCTGTTAGATCTTTCAGAGTGAATTTTCCAAACTCAAAGAAACTTCTTCCCTCTTACATCTTCTGTAAATATAAATTCTCCCAATTAGGAGTCAGAGAGAGATACAATTCATGTCTTTAAAAAATGTCTAAAATCCATCAGGGCAGCTAGGTGTCACAGTTGATAGAGCACTGGCCCAGGAGTCAGGAGTACCTGGGTTCAAATCCAGTCTCAGAGACTTAATAACTACCTAGCTGTGTGGCCTTGGGCAAGCCACTTAACCCCATTGCCTTGCAAAAAAAACCTAAAAAAAAAACTAAAATTCAGACCTGATGATCAATTTGAAATAAAATTACTCAGGAATATCTTTAGAAAATAGCAAATCAGTCAGAAGTGATCTAGAGTCAGTGAAATAAAATATTGTGTTAAGATAACAGATTTCAATAACTCAGTTAAAAAATACCTAGTCAAAAAGGCATGACTTCAAATTCCTCCTGGAAGAGTCAAACGTAAGGATAGGGGTGAGTGCATAGTATCTCATGCATTCTTAAATGACTTAAAAGTGTCCCCATAAAACTTTGTGAGATGGTAATGATTAAATTCGGTTCTTAAAACGCATGCTCTTTTTTTTTAAATATCCATCTACATGATCATTTTATAAATTATTTTTCCTCAAACAGATCATGAATCTAACTACTGACAATGCTAATACACTGCTGCAAATTGACAATGCCAGGTTGGCTGCTGATGACTTCAGAATGAAGTAAGCAAACTGAATAAGGACATGTACTCCCGATATTCTCAGGCATGATTTTGGTGTGGGCCATTGCTTAACAAAAACAAAATGAGTTTCCAGTGTTCCCCAAATGGTACTACCTGCCTGGTAAAAGAAATCATACACAATGAATATTTTCCAGATCATTAGAGAAATTTTCAGTGATAAAAGTATCATTTAATATATTTGATATCAGAAATGCTTTACAACAAGCTTTTAAATGCTTTTAGATTTTGCTGCTTTTACTCAACTATTACCATTATTTGTGCATGAACGTGTTGAAATAAAATATGACATCAATTCATTACCAGACTGAAATGAATTCTATTAAAAGTCAAGTGATTACTATCTTAGTAATAGCTACAATTCTATAGGAATAAAACTGAACTTGTTCGGACCAGCACAATATCGCCAGTACCCACCCAAAATACTCTGTGTTTATGAATTATCAATTACTTATTAATATATGCTTAATTAGCATATATCGTATGGACTGACCTGCTATGATAAGGTATTTTATTATAGTGCATTGCATTGTTAATTTACATTTCTTCAAGCTCTGCTTTCCTGCCCTCTTCCCAGATGACTGAGTCATATTCATATTTATGCTATGCCTCCTTTAGGTATGAAAATGAGGTGATCCTGCGTCAAAGTGTGGAGGCTGACATTAATGGCCTGCGCAGAGTCCTGGATGATCTGACCTTGGGCAAGAGTGACCTAGAGATGCAACTAGAAAGCCTGAATGAGGAGCTGGCCTTCCTGAGAAAGAACCATGAGGAGGTGAGACAAAATTCTGTCACATCCCACCATGCTATATCTATCCCTTAGATTCTTCCAATGGTCATGAAAATATATTATGGGCTCTCTTTCCATGACAGGAAATGAAAGATCTTCAGAATGTGTCCACTGGTGATGTGAATGTGGAAATGAATGCTGCTCCAGGAGTGGATCTAACTGAATATCTGAACCGCATGAGAAGTGAATATGAATCAATGGCTGAACAAAACCGCAAAGATGCTGAAGCCTGGTTCAACGAAAAGGTAAAAATTATTTAAATCTAAAATACTCACCATAGAGATGATGAAGATGGTTATCATCTTGTAACAATGATTTTTCTCTCTCCTTTGTTTTTATGATCCTAGAGCAAGGAGTTGACCACAGAGATCGATAGCAATGCTGAACAAATGTCCAGCCACAAATCTGAGATCACCGAATTGAAACGCAATGTTCAAGCTTTGGAGATTGAACTGCAGTCACAACTGGCCCTGGTAAGTTCACAATTTAAGCTCTATATTTGGGAAATAGAGTAATGCATTTCTCATATAAATGTCATTTCCTCTAAAGTCCCATTCATTTTTAAGCTTTCCAATACAACTTTGTGATCTCAAGGATGCAATTAGGGAATATCATCATTAGGGAATCCTAGGAGAAAGGAACAAAGTAGGTAGTATCAAAATTTTGAAATACAATCAAGACCCCACATCAGGGTCAAAAGAGCTATTAGTTTGAAATTATTGAAAAGCTATAACTAGGTCAGGTCAAATATTTTTTTCATTGAAATTCTATGTGTTCAATCCTCTATGGTTTTCTCATTAGAAAGAAGTTCATTGCATTCCGTTTAATCATTGATGTTGTCAGTTTACACCATGCTCCTCTCTCCTCCTCAGAAACAATCCCTGGAGGCATCCTTGGCAGAGACAGAAGGTCGTTACTGTGTACAGCTGTCACAAATCCAGGGTCAGATCACTGCTTTGGAAGAGCAGTTGCAGCAGATCAGGGCTGAAACAGAATGCCAGAATTCAGAATATCAGATGCTCCTCCAAATCAAGGTCCGCCTGGAGAATGAAATTCAGACCTACCGTAGCCTGCTAGAGGAAGGAGGGTGAGTAAAAGAAATGAAACTATTAGAAATTCTCTTGCCTACCAAGTTCTACTTAGGGGAACTTCTCTCAACCTTTAGAAGCAAAGAGTTGTTAGAGGAGGAATACCTGACTCTGTCTGAAATGTTGGGTTTATCCTGGATGATTCTGGCCAAGGAATTATCATCATGGCCAGGAAGACAGCCTTTCCGAGTGTCATTAAACTTCAGCTTCTCAGCTCTCTCTTTCCATCTCTCTCCCTACCCATCTCCCCACACACTCTCTCCATTCCTCCCTCCCTCTTTTCTGCTCCTTTCTGCTTCTCTCTGTCTCATCTAAGCTGAAAGTACATTAATTCATGGGTTCATTTCCAATATTGAGTCGCATGAGGCCTTTCACCTCTTCTGTTTTTCCCAGCTAGGATGATTTTTCTCTCCTTAGGTAAGCTGTGACCCTCTCCTCCCAGGGGCTCAACATATGGGTGCTATATTTACAGATGACACCTAATCAGCTTTAACCCTATTGAAGTTAGAATGCCCAAACTTGAGTGATCCACCAGTTTCAGTCAGCCCCAGTAGTAGGGACTATGGGCATGCACCATCACACTTGGTCATCTATCTCTTCTCAAACTATTTTTTTCTAAGGCTGTAATAAGATCTAGGAAGAAGTGCACACATTTTCTAATACTTACATATAACATCATTAACATTCATCTCCATTTTTTTGTTATCTAGTAGCTCATCTGGAGGTGGTGGTCGTGGAGGTGGATATGGAGGAAGCTCCGGTGGCGGATACGGAGGAGGCTCTGGTGGCGGATACGGAGGAGGCTCTGGTGGTGGAGGTGGTAGCTCCAGTGGTGGTTATGGAGGAAGCTCCAGTGGCAGTGGAGGATTCAAAAGTTCTGGCTCAAGAGGAGGTTCAAGTGGAGGACAAGGAGGAAGCACTGGATCTGGTGGAGAATCTCCATCTAAAGGCGGCCCTGGAACAAGGTCAGCAGAAAATAACTGGGGTAATCAGAATCCATTATAATTTCTCAATGGCTTTAGTTGGGTTTTTTATTTTTTTTTTGGCAAGGCAATGGGGTTAAGTGACTTGCCAAGGTCACAAAACTAGGTAATTATTCAGTATCTGAGGTCAAATTTGAACTCAGGTCCTCCCAACTCCAGGGCCAGTGCTCTACCTAAAATGCCACCTAGCTACCCCTGCCATCTAGCTGCCCTGTGTTGGCTTTAGTTTTGAAGGATTGGTTTTCCCCTTTCATTCTTAATACATAGGGAAGCACAAAAACATTAAAGATAATTTCCATTTCAGAAAAAAATAGCTTTTATAACACTTTTGAAGCTAAAATATTGTTGTTAAATATAATTTTATGTTTTTATGAGCAAGCCTTCACTAAAAGTCACTTAAATTGAAGTGGCATCTTCCTAGAATGTTAGCAATGAGAGACAAAGAGAGACAGAGAAAGAAACAGTAACAGAGAGACTGAGAGACAGAGAAAGAGATAGTCAGAGATAGAGGCAGACAGATACAGAGACAGAGAAAAAGAATGTCAGAGCTTTGTTTCCCCCAAAAAAGTGAGTTTTTCTTAGGAAAATAGATTCTGAAGTTAAACAAAAGCCTGAAAAATGATAGAAAGCATTAAAGTCCTCTGATACCTCATTGTGACATAGATGTTATTTTGTATTCCTAAAGAAGACAGTTTTCCAGTGCAAAGTCTGAAAGGTCTTAGAGACATGATTTTTAATATAAATCAGGTTACCAATTATGGCAATGGCCTGTTGTTTGAGAACCATCCTACCTAAGATGGAAAAATATCCTCTCAGGTTTGTTACTGTTTTAGGCCTGTTGAGGACTGTTTTACTCTGAACAACTCTAGATGACCATCTAGTGAATGCTAAAGGGTTGTGATTTATGTAGATGAAGAGAAGACTCACATTAACATAATCACAGATTCTTAAATATTTACAGGGTAGAGAACAATTCAAAACTGAAATTCTAAATAAAATTCAAGAAAGACCATTGTTGCTGAACTCTTTTTTTCATGTTTTTCTTTAGTTTAGACATGTAGGTGGCATATCTACATTAAAGTATTTTGGTTGGTAAATATGCCTTTCAAGGACCAAACTGCAGTTTCTCTGATTATAGGAGGTTATTCAAGTTTATAATTTCACTCACTGCTGCTTGCTATTTTTCTTTGCTGAATAGCAGCTTTGGGAACCTATTAAACACCCCTCAACTTCATTAAAGAGAAGTACTCTTCATGTTTCACAGGAGTATCAATATTGATCATTTTTCTCCTACAGATTCTGATAGAAGCCATGTGATCAAGACAATCGTTGAGGAAGTAACCCCTGATGGTAGAGTCCTTTCATCCAGAGTGGAATCAGAGACCAAGAAGCACTACTATTAATCAGTGTGGACAAGAAGGAGTCTCTTTCTCTAGACCACAACAAAAGTAATTTTCCATCATTCCTAATGGTCATAGACACCTTCTCTCCCTTTAAATGTAAGGTGTCTAAAAGCTTTCTCATAGTTTCTTTCCTATTTCTTTTCACTTTACCAGAGAGTGTTCTTCAATGAAGACAACTCATAAAGAAACTTTCTGTTTCTATTTACTTAGATATTTCAATAAACTTTCCTACTGATGCAAACAATATAATTGTATTCATATCATATTTTTCTTCTGAAGGAGACATTAATAACATTAGAGGTTATAGATTTATAGGAGTCCAAATAAGACCTTAAAGAAACCATCCTGTCCAATCCATTCATTTTTCAACTTCAGAGAAAGGAAGTGGCTTCCTCAAAAATAACATAAATAGTAAGTCCCTAGATTGGGATCCTAGGGCATCTGATTCTAAAACCTAGCGCTTTGCAAAAACAGCAGCAAACTGATAGTGAATCTCTGTGTTTGAAAGTTGTTTATCCAAAATTTGTTTACAAATATATTTCAATTTCCTGAAATAAAAGTTTCGTCCTATAACAGATCCTTGTCCTACAATTGTTAAAACAATGTCATGTGTTGCCAATTTTAAAAATAGTTCCTCCTTAAGGTATACAGTGTGAAATCTCTTCTTAGTTCCTTTGGATCCTATTACATGGTATTTAGAAATCCAAAGCAACTGGAATTAACATAAATCACAATGATCTGAGTATCACTCATCTGTCTCCTACTGACTTATAATCAAAACAGTAAATACCTCCTCACATCCACTTTCAAGTAGGCAAAGAAATCTTTATTATCCTACAAAGAATGATGGAGAGTAAAGGAATAAGAGAAAAGGAGGTTGATAGAACAGGGGGTAGATTTGGGGAGGCAGTAGTCTAATAGACTGTGAAAGGAGAGACAAAGATAGAGAAACAGACAGAGAGACAAAGAGAAGGATAAATAGGGAAACCTGAGATGAAGAGAAATACCGAGAATTAGTAATAATAATTGGAAATGAAAATGGGATAAACATCCATAAAATAGAAGTTGATAACAGAATGGACTGAAAATTAGAATCCTACAATATATTGCATGTAAGAAATATACTTGGAGCAAGAGTTGCAGTTCAGTTGAAGTAAAAAATAAAAAGCAGGTGAATACATTAAGATCTCAGATAAATAAAAAGCAAAAATTAGAACTATTAGAAAGCAATAAGCAAGGAACTTTTTTTGTGGTTTAGTCATGACTGACTCCTTGTGACCCCATTCAGAGTCTTATTGGCAAAGATATTGGAATGGTTTGCCATTTCCTTCTCCAGCTCATTTTATAGATTAAGAAATTTAGGCAAACAGGATTCAATGACTTTTCCAAGGTGACATAGCCAGTAAGTGTCTGAGGCCAGATCTGAATTCATAAAGATGAATTTTCCTGATTCCAAGGCCAGTACTTTATTCACTGAATCACTTCATTGCCCTCAGTTATTGATGCTCTGATGCTAAGTCCAAGGCAGTGAAAGTCACGCTCACCACAATAAGGCATTTCTTGTGCTGGTGATTATTAAACCCCCCCTCCCCCCTCCCCCCGCCACACACACAGGGATAAATACAGCTCAGGAGAGAAATGAGACACATACCTATGGATGATGTTGCTAGTGGGGCAATCTAGAAAATCCATTTTATTAGAGCACCAGAAACCACATCATTTACGTAACAGAAAAATAAGTCAGAATGTCCCAGGTTGTGCTCAAGGACTTAGACCCTTGGCTCAGCATTTTCCCAGGAAGACCTTTATCAAGGTATTTATCAAGCAAGCAGTTATTTTATGTGTTGATAAAACAGAAATCTGTGGAAAACTTTTGTAGGAGGGTCACATGAGCTCAGGAGAAGTCAAACTGACCATTTTCTGAACTCCTTCTGCAGTTCTCAACAGGTGATCATTCATTCATTCATTCATTCATTCAACTGTTGATGAAACACCTACTACATAAAATATATTACAAAGATATTCTAGATGCTAAGGGAAATATGTAGCTAAATTCTTGTTGACTGTCTTATATAGGATTACTGTCTCATAAAAATAGACCTCAGCAGCACTTCTTAATCACATTCTTTTCTGTCATGCTCTTTTTCTTCTACTATTATACTTTCTTAGTCAGCTTGAACTCATGAGTTCATAGAGTGATATTAGACATGGTCATGCATGTACAGTGTTTTATGAAATCTAAAATACTATATAAATTTGTCATCCTTTGTCCTGGCTATCACAATTGCCTGATTGGCATTATTGTCATTGAGTATTTGTGGGTTTTTTCTTTCCTTTCATATGTCTGTGTGCTGAAGAATAATATTTTCCTATTGTCAGCCACTATGAAGTTGCACCTGGTCCTAGGTTTTCCATATTTGAGAACTAAATTGTATCATTCAATCCAAGAGTCTTTAGGCTCCAGGGAAATCAAGTGAAATGGGAACACTCTTTAATATTTCTATGCTTCCAGATATATTAAAAATGAAAGAAAAACAAATATTTTTAATTTGAAGGGAGTTGTTAATATGAATCAGATTATACACATATATACATATATGTGGTTGGATGGGTGTGTATATATATATATGCACATATATATGTATGTATATATTTTCATTCTTGAGAATTAGCTTCTTTTATAATCATATGCATTTAAAAAATATAATTCTAAAAAAAGGGGCCCAAGATTTCACCCAAAAGTCAAAGATATTTATCACACAAAAGATTAAGAAGCTCTGATTTGGAGGAAAACTGGATAAATGCTTGTTAGAAATATCTGAACCAAGGACAAGATGAAGGAAAGGCAGGATACTGAGAGAGGTTGTAGAGGGAAGGAAGAAGTATCAGATGGTCAAGGGAATTTTTCTGAAGAGTATGGAGAAAGATGTGAGTACAGGTGATATCCAGGGCTGTTTACTTTTGAAATTCACCTGGAAAGCAGATTATATTCAGGAGCTACCAGTGACATCTAAAGTAAGTAGCAGGGGTGGCTAGTTGGTGTAGTGGATAAAGCACCAGCCCTGGAGTCCGGAGTACCTGGGTTCAAATCTGGTCTCAGATATTTAATAATTACCTAGCTGTGTGGCATTGGGCAAGCCACTTAACCCCATTTGCCTTGCAAAAAAAAAAAAGAACCTAAAGTAAATAGTAGCTGATAACACCAGTAATTCCCCAAAATTTGAAAGAGAACCAGTTAATGAATGACAAAGGACATATTATAGAGAGAGTAAGTACAGGGAAGAGACCAAATGTGGATGAGAGTAACAGTGTTGCTTTGACACCCACCCTATGTGGTCCTGGGTCTTCCCAATTGCCACCCCATCACAGTTTCTTCACTGTAGTAAAGCACAGTGTAATTGAAAGAACATTAGACTTGGAGACAACAGGGACCTCGATACTCTTCTATCTATGACTCACTAACTACAGAACTGTGGACACATCCAATACATATACACTCCTTCACAGGATGTTGTGATATTATATGTGGAAAGAACTTTGAAAATGATATAATGGGATTAAACAAGAGATAGAGGATATCATGAGATGCAAAACTGATCATTTTGATCATACTAAACTGAAAAAGTTTTGTACAAATAAAATCAATGCAACCAAGATTAAAAGTAAAGTAGAAAGCAGGGAAATAATCTTTACACTCAATGTTTCTGATAAAGGCTTCATTTCTAAAATATATAGAGAATTGAGTCAAAATTTAAAAGAATTCAAGTCATCCCCAATTGATAAATGATCAAACAATATTAAAGACCATTTTCAGATGAAGAAATAAAAACTATCTGTAGTCATAGGAAAGAAATGCTCTAAATCACTATTTATTTGAAAAAGGAAAATTTAAAAAAACTCTGAGGTACCACTTCATACCTATGAGATTGACTAATATGACAGAAAAAGGAAATTATAAATATTGGAGGGGAATGGAAAAATTAGAACATTAATTCATTGTTGGTAGAATTGTGAACTTATTCAATCATTTTCTTTAGATTTTTCAAGGCAATGGGGTTAAGTGGCTTGCCCAAGGCCACACAGCAAGGTAATTATTAAGTATCTCGGGTCAGATTTGAACCCAGGTACTCCTGATTCCAAGGCCAGTGCTCTATCCACTACGCCATCTAGCCTCCGCTGATTCAATCATTTTTGACAGAAATTTGTAACTATGCCTGAAGGGCTATAAAACCATACATACCCTTTGATCTAGCAATACCTCTATTAGGTCTGTATCCCAAAGAGATCACAAAAAGGGGAAAATGACCCACATGTACAAAAACATTTCTAGCAGCTCTTTTTCTGTTGGAAAGATTTGGAAATTGAGAAAGTGATTTCATCCATTAAAGAATGGCTGAAAAAGTAATGGTATATAAATGGAATGGAATATTATTGTTCTGTAGGAAATGACAAGCAGTCAGATTTCAAAAAAAAAAACTTGAAAAAACTTACATGAATTGATGCTCAGTGAAGTGAGCACAATCAGAAGAACACTGTACACAGAAATAGCAACACTGTATGAGGATGACAGACTTAGCTCTTCTCAGCAATACAATGATCTAAGACAATTCCAAAAGACTTGTGACAGAAAAAGACATCCACATCCAGAGAAAGACTATGGACTTTAAATACAGACTGAAGCATAGGAGTTTTCCTTTTTTAAAATTTGCTTTTAGTTTTTTTTGTTTCTTATGGCCTTTTCTTTTTATTCTGATTCTTATTTCACAGCATGACTAATATGGAAATATGTTTAACATGATTGTCCATTTATGAGCTATATCAGATTGCTTGCTATCTCAAGGAGGGGAGAAAGAAAGGTTAGAGGAAGAAAAAGTTGGAATTCATAATTTTGCAAAAATGAATGTTGGGGGCAGTTAGGTGGTACAGTGTATGGAACACCAACCTTAAATTTAGAAGGACCTGAGTTCAAATCAGACCTCAAATACTTAATAATTATAAATTACCTAGTCATATGACCTTGGGCAAGTCACTTAACCCCATTGCCTTATGTTAAAAAAAATGAATGTTGAAAACTGCCTTTGCCTTTAATTGAAAAAAGCAAAATGCTATTTGTTAAATGCAAAAAAATGATAATACACGATAAAAATATTTGTCATTATTAGTAAGGGATATGTTTATGAAAATCATAGGGTTAATCCATATATGTGGAACTGAGATTGCAATGTAGAGTAATGAGTTAAAATGCTGGAGTTGAAGTTAGGCAGACCTGAGTTCAAATGTCGCTTAGACACTTATTAGCTCCATATAACCTTGAGAAAGTTTCTTAACTTCTCTCATCTTCTGTTTCCTCATCCCTAAAAGAGAAATAATAATAGCATATACCTCATACAGCTTTGGTAAGATCAAATGACATAACATATGCAGTATTTTGCCATCCTGAAAGCACCATATAAATGACAGAGGTGTAAACTGGAGCACTGAAAATTTAAGTGACAGATGCACAGCCACACAGCTAGCAAGTATCTGAGGCTGTATTCATACATTATCGTGACTTGTGCTGTTCCAGATTTACACAGTGTACACCAAAATAGAAAAATGATGTTAAAAGCAGGTTCAAATCCCACCTGAGACACTTACTACCTATGTGAGTCTGAGGAAATTATGTAACTTCTCTCTGTCTCAGTTTCCTCTTCTGTCAAGTAACAGGATGGGTCTTAGCATCCATATCCCTTCCAGACATAAATCTATGATCCTGTGAGGTCAAATATAGCCTAGAAGTGTCAATCTGAATTCTATTACATGTATATGGAGCTCTAGAATTAAAGTTAGGAAATTAAGTCATGTATTCATATCTCATCTCAGAGACTATCTGTGTGATCCTGTACTACTCTTTTAATCTAAATGAAAAGACTGGACTTTGTTATGATTAAAATATAATGAGAAGGTAAAGGAGGTCATTCCCCAAGTAAGACAGAATTCATTAAGAGGAGCATCCTGTCTGTCAATTAATGAGTCAATGAATTGCATCCATGTAGCACAAAGACCCCAAGCCAAGGACAGTTCCTTTTTTATAAGCTTTGGAGAGTATAGAACAAAGAACCAAACAGTGTAGATGACATATGCTTGTGGGCAACATCATTAGTTACAGAAGTGAGATGCAAGAAACAATATGATTTTTTTAAAGTTTGGTAATGGGAGTTAGCAGCAACCAAATTCTTCACTCCTGAGAGTCCAGTTGCAAGATAACAAACCAGTCATTCTTGAAGGATGGCTTGGTGTAAAGATAATAGACCTGACTCCCTTATTTTCACATGTGTCCTCTAGCATCAGTTAAATTCCATAAGAAAAGAACATATCAGTGATAAGCAGGAGAATTTTATTTTTAAATGGAACCCATTACTGACCAGCTGATTCCTGAACTAAGTTCAGAGAGAAAAAAAGCAATTATAATACAATTATAGTACAAAAGCAGTTACAGGATAAAATCAATTAATTGCAAATAGAATTAATATGATGCAGGATCAATCTTTCTTTTTTTTTCTTTTGAAGGCAATCAGCATTAAGTGACTTGAACCTGAATAACTGTCTGAAACTAAATTTAATCCTAGGAGCATTGTTCTAGCCACTGCACTACCTAGTTACCCCGAGATAAGATCAATCTTTACCTTCTCAGTTCTTGTCTTTCAACAATAAACACACCACACACACAAACACACACAAACACACACACACACAGACACAGAGATTGCTTTTCTATAAATTAATCTTATAAGAATTTTTTTTGCAAGACAGTGGGCTTAAGTGACTTTCCCTAGGTCCCACAGCTAGGTAATTATTAAGTATCTGAGCTGGATTTGAACTCAGGTCCTTCTAACTCAAGGTCAATAATTTATCCGCTGCACAACCTAGCTACCCCCAAGATCTTTAACCTAATCATTATCAACTGTAGGGTGAACTAATGTAAGTTTTTTCTGTGGATGTTCAAAACAAGCTTTAACACAATCACTGACACAAAGCTGAAAAAAGAGTAAAAAGGTTGATGAATCTTGGTACAAGCAATAGTAAAAATATCTAACACATACCACTTCTGGGTCTATACCCTGAAGAGATGATGAAAAAGGGTGAAATCATCACTTGTACAAAAATATTCATAGCAGCCTTGATTGTGGTGGCAAAGAATTACAAATCAAGTAAATGTCCTTCAATTGGGGAATGGCTTAGCAAACTGTGGTATATGTATGTGATGGAACACTTTGTTCTATTACAAACCAGGAGGGATGGGAATTCAGGGAAGCCTGGAGGGATTTGCATGAACTGATGCTGAATGAGATGAGCCGAACCAGAAAAATACTGTATACCCTAACAGCAACATGGGGGTGATGATCAGCCTTGATGGACTCGCTCATTCCATCAGTGCAACAATCAGGGCCAATTTGAGGCTGTCTGCAATGGAGAATGCCATCTGTATCCAGATAAAGAACCGTGGAGTTTAAACAAAGTTCAAGGACTATTCCCTTCAATTTAGGGAAAAAAAAACAGATATTGTCTGATCTTGTTACCTCTTATACTTTTTGTTTCTTCCTTAAGGATATGATTTCTCTCTCATCACACTCAGTTTGGATCAATGTACAGCATGGAAACAAAGTAAAGATCGACAAATTGCTTTCTGTGGGGGGCTGGGGGGAGGGAAGTAAGATGGGGGAAAAATTGTAAAACTCAAATAAAATCTTTAATAAAAAAAGTAATGAAATATCTAACACCATAGACTAAATTTTGAAGGAAGATTTATATATCTCAAGGCAACCAAGAAAATTCAATAAACATAAATGCTTGTGAAATAAAAAGCCAAATTAATATCATAATGGTTTGGAACATTAACTGTTCTGATATGCCAATAGTCTATTTCAATGACCATTTTATCATCATATGCCATCTTGAATCTCAGATGTTACATTTAGTCTTCTGTTCTCTGGGAGCATCTTTTCTTGAACATTTTGGAATAGGTCTAGTCTTCAGGGCAGATTTAAAATGGTCTCTTTAGTAGATTTGCTTCCCTGTTACCATGTTGCTTATAGAAATTCTTAGATGTTCTTGCTAAAAATCTTTTACAAAACAAATCTCTTAAATTTTTCTTCTCTAATAACCAGTTCACATGGTTAAGAAAAGCTCAAACTTTGTGGTTCAGATAACACTGAATTAGAAATTCATACTTCCCTTGAAATTTTAGAGAATGTTATTTTTTAAATTCCCCTTGCTGTTTCTATCTTTATCTAAACACTATAGCTGACAAAAAACTACTGCCAATAATAAGTTAGTCTTTTTAAAAATCTATGAGAATCTGACTTGAAAATAAGTCCTAATTAAACATTTAAAATTTATCTAAATAGACATACAATCTAGAGCTGAGTTCATTTAACTTTCTATGATATAAGTTAGCAAATTATTACATTGATATATTTAAGAAATTCAGTATAAACTGAAAAAAATTGAAGTTAGATATTTACAAATACTATAGAAGAAAGAATTCTTAAAACCCTTTAAGTTACCTACATATATATATATATGTACATATATATATATATATATATATGTCTGATTCTATTGGTTCCTCAAAATTTGGATTCAATTTTATTTCATCATTCAGAACTCCAAATTTTTTCAATTAATTTCATTAACTTTCCAATTAATTCCAAATCTATTCCCTGAAGAGGAATACAAACCAATAAGGATCTAATCCTTACATGAAAACATAGTAAGGACATTTTTTACAAGAAGACAATCTTTAATACACCAATGAATAAGTTTCATATTTTACCCGTGATAACAAAAGGCATATGTAAATATACTAAGTAATTAATACTAAATTATATTTAAAGAACAGTGTAAATCAAATGAATTGTCTTATAGCAAACACACATATATATATATATGTGTGTATATATATATATATATATATATATATATATATATATATATATATATATATTTCAGGACATCAACCACAAATTGGTATCAATTCCACATTAAATAAATCTAATTGAAATAGACTTTTCCTAATTCAAGATATTCCATAAGTTCTACCTTCTCTAAGGAAAATGATTGCACTGAAGTTCTTTTCTTTAAAACAAAAATGAAGTTTTTGATTTTTTTGATCTAATAAATTTTTAAATTATTGATTAATTCTTTCCATACTATTTTGACATATTTCAAGGACCATGATGATGTTTATCCTCCAAGATGACCATACCATCAGGAGAGGAGATGCCGTGACAAGAACATGAATTGAATCTGAGTGAGGGAGGTCTGTGCTAATTCCTCAGCTTTACTTTCTCCTACAGAGCCAACTGGGTCCAGTAGTCAAATATTAATCAGAACCCTGGAACATAGCCCTGAATGCAAGGCTTTCAGGGTTAAGTAACTTGACCAAGGTCACACAGCTAGTAAGTATCAAATATTTGAGACTGGATTCAAACTCCCATTCTCCTGATTCCAAGGTCAGTGCTCTGTTCATTGCACTATATAGCTGCCTCTCAAGGGCCATATAGAATACATAAAGGGATAACTATAAATAGGCAGATGACAAACTTGAACTCTCATCTATGTGTTTAGTTGTTTCTGTTATGGAAATGACTATAATCCCAGACTGAAAATGGAGAGATCTTAAATAGTTGCATCTTACAGCAATGAAGAAATGCACAAGTATTTCAGAAACAAGATGTATCATAAAAAATTTAAAAATCACAAATCACAGCTGAATTTTCATTGATCAGAAAGATTTGCTTGAAAGGAAGAAGCAGATTGAGATTACTATATCAGTAGTGGTCCTCTATGTCTAGACCAAAAGCACAGAATGCCTTAACACCTGTGTAATAGGATAAAGCATCTGTAGCTCCATTTGATTGCAGGTTAAAATAATAGAAGTAGACAAATGTGTGGCAAGATACTACTGACAGGTTCAGAATTAACAAGATAGGAGAATTTCTTGTGGGAAATTGACTCAAGAGTGTCCTAAAGGCAATTTACAGCTGAGGAAATCAAAGCGATCCATAGGCATATGAAAAATTTCTCTAAATCACTACTTATTACAGAAATGCAAATTAAAGCATCTCTGAGGTACCACCTCACACCTCTCAAACTGGCCAATATGACCAGAAAGGACAATGATCAATGTTGGAAGGGATGTGGGAAATCTGGGAAATCAATGTTGGTGGAGCTGTGAACTCATCCAACCTTTCTGGAGAGCAATTTGGAATTACACCCAAACAAAACAAAATAAAGTGTCCTACATTAGCCTGCCCAAGGTCACCCTCCCAAGTATTTTCCAAATACAGATAGACATTGACTATCAATCACAGATTGATTGATTGAACGAGCTGCTGCCAATTTTTTAAGGTGGTGAAACATTGGCTCAAGGACACAAAAAACTTAAGAATGAAGCTCAAAAGAAAATTCAAAGTCTCAGAAGTAGAAAGACCAGTTTAATAACAGTAGGACTATAAACAATGGTTTCAACACTTTCAAGTTGTTGCAATAAATAAGCCAGCAGATTTTACATATATAATATTCTTTTCTCCTATTATTCCCCTTTCTCAAATAAAGCTAAAAACTCATCCTGATTCAAAAAGCAATATTAGATTTTAACATATTGCATAGTCATCCCTTAAAGCACAAACAAATCATTAAGAATTTAGTCTGCTTGAAGTATAATTTTTTTCTCTGTCTATTCTTGAGGTTTCTCATCTTCTTGGAGGGAGGGGGTTTATGTTTACTCTTCAGTTTATATCAGTGTATGGTATGGAAACAATGTAGAGACTGTCAGACAACTTTCTGTGGTGGGGGAGGGAAGGGGAAATTGTTAAATTCAAAACCTTACAAAAATGATAGGTGCATATTACTATTGTTTGTAGTTGGGAAACAAATAAAATGTTAAAAGGAAAAAAAAGAAAAAAAAAGAAAAAAAGGTATTTAGTTTGTTTAGTTAAATTTGGTTCAAAATGTAACCAGTATGGACTATTTCAACATCATAATTTTCAAAATCGAAAAGTAGTACATAAATAGCTTACATACTATAAACACAATTTAAAATTTTTTATCTTATTCAAGGAGTGTTTGCAAGGAGGAGGGGATTCTATTCCCTAAAAATAAACCAATCTGTTAACTCTCTCACTGAGTTGATAATTTTATACAACATTGCTGAGAATGGCAAGTATATAAATAAAGAGACTCATAAAATGCCTTTCTCTTGCATTTTCTTTTCCAAAAAGGAAACAATTATTATTTTTCTCTTTAAAATATGCCCAATTGGGGCAGCTAGGTGGCACAGTGGATAGAGCACTAGCCCTGGAGTCAGGAGTACCTGGGTTCAAATCCAACCTCAGACACTTAATAATTACCTAGCTGTATGGCCTTGGGCAAGACACTTAACCCCATTGCCTTGAAAAATCTAAAAAAAAAAATATGCCCAATTAAATGCTTCATGGGTTTCAACAATGACAATAACCCCTAATAAATTAATAATTTCACAATACTCAAATAAAAAAGAATTGAAATCTCCAGTGTATAAAATTAATTATCTTAACAGCATTTCCTATGCAATAATTTCCCAGAATTTTTAATATAAAAAAATTTGGAAATATGATAATAGTATACACAATATCATAAACTTAAAACATGAAAAAAATTCAGTATCACTAAGATATATTTTTAGGTTGTTTTTGTTTGCAAGGCAATAGAGTTAAGCGACTTGACCAAGGTTATTCAGCTGGGTAATTATTAAGTTATCTGAGGCCACATTTGAAACTCAGGTCCTCCTGACTCAAGGGCAGGTGCTCTATTCACTGCACCACTTAGCTGCCCCTATAAAGATATATTAAATGAGTCAAAGGTATTTCTAAATTACCTCTACATAGAAAAACTTTCATACTATCACAAATGGCTATTAAGTTCAAAATTCTCGTGGATTAGAAAAGTTATTAGAATGAAATACATTTCATGTTTCATTAAAGATCCAATTAGCAAAAAAGTAACCTCTATAAGGCCAAATAAGACAAATAAAACTTAATTGGTTTAAATTCTGTGTTAGGTTAACTCAAGATATACTGGGCTAAATTTTATAAGTTACTCTTATCAAAATACTTCACTCTACTTTCAAGATTAAGATTTTAGAACTCTTGAGGGCAGCTAGGTGGTGCAGTGGATAGAGCATCAGCCCTGAATTCGAATCTAGCCTCAGACACGTAATAATTGCCTAGCTGTGTGACCTTGGGCAAGTCATTCTGAACCCCATTGCCTTAAATAAAAATAAAAAAATTTTTTTAAATATTTTTGAACTCTTCATTACACAGAGGACATCTTAAAGATATTTCTGATATATCAGATCCACCATAAAATATTATTATTATCCATTGCATTTTCAAAGGAGAAGTTTCAAACAATTTCTATCATTCTATTAACAATTTAATTCATAGCAATTTAATTTATCACCCCATAGAATCCAGATTTCTAAAGCATTTATTATTTTATTAATATTTCTAATACAATGAATTATCAAATAACCATTAGGCATTATCTTTATTCATGTCAGAAATTGATAAACTAAGGTAATTTATTTTAACATCTCATAGCTAACAAATTTCAAGATCAATATATCTTCCTAATACGTTGTCTTAATATCAAAAGGACAATAAATTCTGACTAATAAAGTCTTTTAAGAAGATACAATTTTTTACTTAAATGGAGACTAAAATAGAAAGAATCTCACCTGTAACTATTTCCCAAGTGGTAACAGGACATAAATTTAAAATTCAATTATTTAACATTAAATCTTTTAAGTCACTTATTCCAAGCATTTAACATTTTAATTTCTAATTCAAACATTGTTAATTTACTGACAAAGATTATAAAAGTAATGGTCTGAGTAAAGTTTAAATCTACCCCAATCCTTCCAATAGGGAAGCAAAGTTAAGAGTACATTTTAAATTAGTTAAAATACGAATTCTACAAATTCAGAAAGAACCCACTGCTCATCAATTTTCTCCTCTCTATTTCTTTTCTCTATTTACTTTCAAATTAAGGTGCAATTTTTATTATTGCAGTTTCCATAAAAGAAGAATACAAAATTTCTCATATTCCTTACTTTTTTTCACATGAAGTAAGCAGTTTAATTGATCTCTTGACAATACAAAAATAAGCATCCAACAGAACAATTACAGACTTTTTAAATTACTTCACACATTCACAGTTAACAGAAAATATATTTATCCCCCCAGTGTACAAATGCAATCTTTTTAATCATAAAAATTATAACCCAATCTGTACAACAGATAAATAAATTCCTATCTACAATAGTCAGCTGGTAAAAAAAAAAATCAAAAAGCCTAATTAAAGATGGATCACAAGCCCCTGATCTATCACTCAGGTTTTACTTGAGGAAAGGATAAGGGTGAGATGAATCCAGGAGGGTTTAATAAAAGTGGGGAGGACTTTCCAAACATTGGAAATAATATATAAAAACAAGTAACAGGGAAAAAAATGTGAAATCAATCCATAACCAAGCTGACCTTCTCCTTGGGAAACTAGTAATGAAAAGTCAGGCGGGGGAAGGGATGAATTCTGAATGGAAAATATTTACCCTTTTACAAGCCAACACACAGCACTATCACAGGCACAGAATAGGACCCCCCTCAGTGGGGGCAGAACTAAGCAGATACTAATTTGGTGATGAAGACCATGCCAGGAAAACATGCAGTCCACCTAATCCATGCCCTAATACTTCACTTAGACATCATCGCACAGACACTAAGAAAATGTCTTGAAAGAAGTGTGGGAGGGCCCAGCACCAACCCAAATGTAGAGGACCCCCCCCCACAGCCCTCAATGGCCCCCCTGGGCAGATGTGCCATTTCGTTATTAGGCCCCAGGAAGGCTACTGCCCACAGTCCCCTTGGATTGACGGTAAGAGAAGGGCAGAGAAGAAGCCTGAAATGCAGGCCAACCTCTTCCAGAGCACCATGCTCTCTTTGGGGATGAGGATCTGGGCAAGGTCATTAGTGATGCCTGAGATTTCATGGGACACACACACAAAGATGAAAATGCTGACCGTGATGTCGAGCATTGGGCTCCCAGGAATGAGAACCAAGATGCCCCTGGTGTCTGCGGCCAGCAGATGTGGTACTGACATATGAAGAGCTCTAAGGAGATTTTCCCAAACCAAGAGAAAAATGAACTGTACACTGAGCAGATGCATCCTGGGATGTTTCTGATGAGAATGAAAGCTAGAATCATGATGAATGGCACTGTGGGATGGAACTCTTTGCACTCAGCTTTGGTCTTACAGCTGCTGGCCCAGATGGAATAAGTCAAGAAACAGACCACGGAAACAAACAGGAGCACACTGGACATCCTGTTGGAGAGCAGAGGCTCTCCCTTCCCCTGTCAAAGCAGCTGGCACTTCTGCAAGACCAGGTAAATAAACACAAACAACATCCCATGGAACACGACATAACAGTCTACTTTCCACAGGAACCACCACTCGTAGACATTTCCATTCAATTCGAAACACTTGGTACAATGACCAAAGAGAAAAGATCTTCTCAAGTGCCCCCTGAAAGCATATGCAAGCGATCAAGAAAACCAGCTCCAGTAGCAAGCCCAAATACCAGAAGCAACTTCCATTCACTTTCTTCTGGGTGATCTGCGGTCACAAAGCTACAGTGACATAGATGACCAAGAACCACACAGTGACCAAAGGAATAAAGTAGTAGAATTGGTAAGGCCAATCCATCATGATCCATAGCACCACAACCAGGAAATTGAGGTGGAATAATACCTGACATACTTGATGGATTCCAAAGTCTCCAAAAGTATAAGAAGTGCCCGTAACCTGTTTGAAATAGATATGCAACAACCAGAACTCTAATGTGCATATACTCAGGCAAAAAAAGTGCTGGCCCCGGAAATGTGGTGCATGAGAATGACAAGCTGCATCCAGCCCTTCCACAAATACATCTGCTCCCTGTTCAACACCTTGGTCTATTTGGTATTTTCATTATAAAACACTCCTAGAACCAGGATGTAGATTATGAGTGTGAAGAAGGAGGAGTGCGTGTAGAACTTGTTCTCCTTCATAAACAGATCCTGGTTGCACAGGTAGAAATAGGCCATGATCAGCTCCAGCTTGCAGCATGACTGCAGGACCACTTTGGAGGGGCAGGCATGGGTCACAGGGGCTACCTTCTTCTCCTCTCCCGCCTGCACATCGAGGCACGGCTGGTTCTTCCCGTGACCATGGATGCACAAGGTGCAGGACCAAGCAGCCCGCGATGGACAGGCCGAAGAAGCTGGCTGCCAGCTTCTGAGTGAGCCTAGGGGCCATGGGGGGCTGGCAGCAGGAGCCATCGATGGACCTCACCACCTTTTTGCAGCACACTTTCATGAGAATCATGGCATTTGTTTCTCAGTTTGACTCTGGAAGATGGAGGCATCCACTGACTCCATAATGGTTTCTTTTGTAATGAGCTGGGAAACACAGAACACTCTGACCCTGGACTTGGTGTTCTTGGTGCTGCCATTGAGGATGTTGATGATAGCTTCATTGCAGGCATTGATTTTCTCATTGGTGATCAATCATCCACCTGTTTTCCCTAAGCAGGTCTTCATAAACAGGATCTTGTAAGACCCAATAAACATCACTAGTCTTGGCTAATTTCTCTAAAAGTGGTGCAAGAGACTTGATGTTGATCTTATACTAGGCGAGGGCCTCATCACTGCTGTGGGTCTATGGACCACATGGCAACTTTGAAAGGGATGTTTTCATGCTTATTTTGCTTATTTCCTTCTTTTTTGAATTGAGGATTAATTATTTTTACAAAACAATAAAATAGCTGACAAATTCTGGAGTCTCCAATGATTGCAATATGTTTATCAGGGATAGCTCTTTGCTTCACTGACTTTATATTTGTGCTTTATACAGCTGTGAGGCTGCCAAACTTTCTCTCCAAGAAATCCTCTGCTGGAGAGATGTTCATAGGAATCATGTCCTCTGATCAGGGAAGGGTCTGCCAAGCCTCAGGGAATTCACACACTGAGAGGGGGCTTGATGCTTTACCCATGTCAGACTCCTGGTCCACTGGTGAATGAAGAGATGCTTTCCCCTCCCCCAAGACCCTAGGGAAGTCACAATCATATTTCTTACTTTAACAAACTCAAAACTGCCTTTAAATCTTTTCAACACACTTAGACTTTCTCACAGTTCTCCCCCCAGCCCCTTTCTCTCTCTCTCTCTCTCTCTCTCTCTCTCTCTCTCTCTCTCTCTCTCTCTCTCTCTCTCTCTCACACACACACACACACACACACACACACACAGAAAATATCATAAATTTAACATGAAATAAAACTCTACTATTCAGACTTATTAAATTAGTCAAAGACATTTCCATATTACTTCGACATAGAAAAACATTCATATTATCATAAATGGCTATTAAATTCAAAATCTCTCAGGACTTTGAAATAGGAATGCTAAGTAGTATGCGTGCTGTCTTTTGATTCATGGTATCAATTGTTTTTAAGTGAGTTAGAGTTGTATGAAGCCATTGGTCTCTCTCTTCCAAAGTCATCACTGTCCAGTGGGCAAGACAGAATCAAGAAAACTGGTAATGGCTCTAGATCCAAAGGATGATCTTGGCATCTTCAATTTTTAACCCAAGTGCTAACTCTATAATGCCTGCTTTAGCTGCCTTTATGACCATTGGCACAAATGTTCTCATCCACACATTCTGTCAGTGAAAGATTTACATACTTGGGGTAGCCACCCCCCCAACTCACTGATGGATTTGAGATCCCTCAGTTGCCCTCATCCTGGTTTAGCCCATCTGCTAAAATGGTTTACCAGAGTGTGGCCTATGCAAGTTATAGCTTCTTTTTTTTTAATTATAAAGATTTTATTTATTTTGAGTTTTACAATTTTTCCCTTAATCTTACATCACTCCCCCTACCCCTCACAGAAGGCAATTTGTCAGTCTTTACATTGTTTCCATGATATATATAGATCCAAATTGAATACATCACAATAATTCTTCTTTCTTTTTGGTGAGGAGAAAAGCAATAGTTTTTTTTTAGTTGTAAATAGTGCTTAGCATTTTACTTGTTTTCCAATTATATAAAATAGTAATATGTACCTATCATTTTTGTAAGGTTTTGAATTTTACAAATTCCCCCCTTCCCTCCCCCCCCACAAAAGGCTGTCTGATAGTCATTGATATAAATTGAATATGTTATAAGAGTAAACATAAACCCCCTCACCCCCAAGAAGATGAGAAACCTCAAGACTAGAAAGAGAGAGAAAAACAATTGTACTTCAGTCTGTGTTCAGATTTCATTGGCTCTGTCTCTGGGGTGAGTTGCTTTCTTTATCATAAGTCCATCACAGAAGTTACTTCAATATTTTTCTACAGTTGCTATCAGTAGCTGTACCTCCACTCTATTCCTCCCCACTCTCATTTATCCTATTCTCTCTCTCTCTCCTTTCATCTTGGCTCTGTCCAAGTGTGTGAATCTGAGTACCCTCTCCCTCGATCTTCCCTCTCTTCTATAACCTATTCCCCCTTCCCTCCCCCCCATTCCCCCTTATCCCGTTCCTTTGTTCTTATTTTTCTCTAGGGTAAGATAGATTTCCTCACCTTATTAAGTGTGTATGTTATTTCCTCTCTGAGCCATTTCTGATGAAAATGAAGGCTCACTCATTCCCTCTTGCCTTTCCACTCCATTGAAAAAACTTTTTCTTGACTCTTATGTGGAATTTCTTAACTTCTTCTTCATCTCCTTTCCCTTCCTCCCAGTACTTTCCTTTATCACCCATTGACTCCATCTTTTTACTGTATTATACCATTATATTCCTCTCCTTCCTATGTCCTGTCTATATATGCTCCTTCTAACAGCTCTTATAAATGAGAAAGTTAATAAGAGTTATCAGTATCTCCCTCCCATATGCAGGAATACAAACAGTTCAATATCATTAAGTTCCTCATAGTTAGTTCTTCTCTTCCACTCCCTCTATGGTTCACCAGAGTCCTGTACTTCGAGAGATTAAACTTTCTGTTCAGCTCTGGTTGTTTCAACAGGAAAGTATGAAAGTTCTCTGTTTCATTGAAAATCCATCTTTTCCCCTAAAAGAGGATGTTTAGTTTTGCTGGGTAGTTGATTCTCAGTTATAAACCAAGATCTTTTGCCTTCCAGAATATCATATGCCAATCCCTATGAGCCCTTAATGTAGATGCTGTCAGATCCTGTGTAATCCTGACTATGGAGCCTCAGTAGTTGAATTGTTAATTTCTGGCAGCTTTTAGAATTTTCTCTTTGATTTGGGTGTTTTGGAATTTGGCTATAATATTCCTGGGAGTTTTTCTTTTGGGATCTTTTTCAGGAGGTGATCAGTGAATTCTCTTGATTTCTATTTTACCCTTTGCTTCTAGGATCTCAGGGCAATTTTGCTATATTATTTCTTGCAAGATGAAGTCTAGGCTCTTCTCCTGATCATGGCTTTCAGATAGACCAATAATTTTTAAATTATTTCTTCTGGATCTGTTTTCGAGGTTGGTTATTTTTCTTTTTTGGAAGAGTTTTATTTCTTCCTGCTTTCTTGCAAAATCATCAGCTTCCTTTAGTTCCATTCTACATTTGAAGGAGTCATTTTCTTCAGAGAGCTTTCTTATCTCCTTTTCTAGCTGGCCAATTCTGCTTTTTAAGGCATTCTTCTGCTCATTTGCCTTTTGTTTTGCTTTCTCCATTAGGCCTAAACTGGTTTTTAATGTTATTTTCTTCAGTATTTTTTGTAGATCTTTCACCAAGTTTTTGATTTGGTTTTCATGATTTTTCTGCATCACTCTCATTTCTCCTCCCAATTTTTCCTCTACCTCCTTTAATTGCTTTTCAAAGTCTTTTTTTGAGCTCATCCATAGTCTGAGCCCATATTCTATTTTTTTTTTGAAGGTTTTGGATACAGAAGCTTCGATTTTGTCATCATCTGAGTATGTGTTTTGATCTTCCATGGGACTAAAGTAATTCTCTATGGTCAGATTCTTCTTTTTTCTGTTGTTTATTCATTTCCTCAGTCCAAGACTAATTTACAGCACTTTCAAGTTTTTTGGGGGGGGTTGGGCAGACACCCCACTGGGACCTTTATTCCTCCTAGGTCTTATGCTGTCTTGCCTGTACTTTGATATGTAGATGGCCCAGTACTTCCCTCTGCCCTGGGGCTATAAGGAGGATCCTGCTATCTTGGTATGGAAGCCCAAACTGCAAGCTGGATCTGAGTGCAGACTAGCAGAAGAGTTCTATCACAAGGGAGAGCAGAGAAATCTTTGCAGACTTCCTTTACCATCTCTGGGGGTGTAGGCTGCTTTCTCCAGATTCTCACTGCAGATTCTGCGAACGGTGCTCCTCATTCTACACTCATTCTGGTGTAGCAGAGTTCTCTCCCTGCCCCTTCAAGCTGTTGCCAGTGATCTCTGGGCTGTGCTGGGCTGGGCTGTGCTGCACTGAGGCTGTGACTTTTTTCCAATCCCGGTCCTGGCGAAACACACCTTTCCTGCAGAGCTTCTAAGTTATCTTGTACTGGGAAAATGGATCACTCAGTCTTTCTGTGGGTTCTGCCCCTCTAAATTTTGGCTAGAGTCATCATTTGTTTGTTTTTTGGAGTTTGTGGGGGAAGGAGTTCCAGGGAAATCACACTGCCATCTTGGTTCTGCCCCAGAAAGTTATAGCTTCTTGAAGTCACAGAGTTAGGTTGCTCAGGTGGACATCAAAGATGGAAAGCAACCCTGAAAAGTACTCAACAACTCTCACATCAGAAGTCCTGGTCTTCCTTGAACATCCTGTATCCTAATTATATTTTTCTAATCAATATTGTATAATCTAATCAATATTTCTAATCCCAACTGCTCTCTTAAACGACAACCCCAAATGTTTCACTGCATTCTGGACATCCTCATTTGATATTCTGTGGTCACCTAAACCTCACTATGGCCCAAGTCAGAATTTTCCCAAAACTGCATTCCTTTCTTGTTTCTTATTTCTTTCTTAATTAACCAAACCTGAGGCTTACAGATGTGTCTGTCCCTTTTTTTCACCATGTCGCCATATACAAATTTTGTCACCCTTGTACCATGTCTCATATCCAGCCTTCCTCTCCATTCCCATTACTTCCAAACTAGTTCATGCCTTTGAAACTTCAAATAGAGTTCATCAGGCTGCTAAATGATATCCTACTTCTAGGATCTCTGCCTCTTCAATCCAGTCTATACACCCTCATCTTCTTAAAGTTCAGCTCTGAGAACATCAATACTCTCTTTGAAAACTTTAACTACAGGATAAAATCCAAAGCCTTAAACTTGTATTCAAAACCACCCTCAACCATCCTGTAAGATATTTCTAATTTTCCCCTTACATGAACTCCACCTGCTCAAGTCAAATTAGTCAAGTATCTGCATATACGCTTTAGTAATCTGCTTCCAAGTCCATTAAAGAGTACTTTTATTATTAAAAACTTTATAAACATCAATAAACACATACATTTCAATATTATAAAGATAAAAATATTGGATTATATATAAAATACTGATCTTAAGTATAGCTTTTTAAAGTGTTAATCATATTTAACAAGATTCCCTATGTCCCCTTTTAAATCTCCAATTCCTTCTTCATATCTTTTCTCGTCTACTTCTCTCTGTTTTCTTAACACAACACACTGAATAGTACCATCAAAAAGAACTGGTTACTTTTCAAGGAAGCTCTAGATTCAATTCTGCCTTTTCTACAAAATATTTCTGTCAACTCCAGTCCAGATGGGTCCTCTCTCTTCTGAACTATCAGCTACTCATTTCCTTACTTATCACTTCAGGCAAACAATATGTCTCATATCCTTAGATGCAATCTACTTCTCTTTGACAAATCTGGTTAATTGTTCATTCCTAAGGTGCTGTGGAAAAGAGATGCAAAAAATAAAAAAAAAAATAATCCCTTACTCTTACCATTGGAGTGACATGGATAAGATATGTATACAAATGATAAAATAGGATAGTTCAAATAGTTCAAAAAATGGTTCAAAGGAGACTAAAATAATATCATAGAGTACTTAGCCTCTGTAAATAACTTTAAAGTTTACAAAGTTATTTATTAAAAAAATAAAACTCCCTGAGAGGTAGCCCCTGCTATTACCCCTGTTATTTACAGATGGAGGATCTGAGGAAGCCAAGAATTAAGTGACTTGTTCATGGTCACACAATTAAAAAGGAAGATTTGAACCTATTTCTTCCTAACTCCAGGGCCCTCATTCTCTCCACTTAACCTCACAGATACCTTCAGAAACTCAAAACAGCTTGAATTCTTTCCATCCCTCCTCAAGTCTCAAAGCTTTGACACCTTGCTGAACCTGCCCACCCTATTCTTCATGTCATTCAGGTTTTTTGCAAACATCACAGGTTTTCTTTGGACTTCCTTATCTTCATGAAGGATCACTCCCAGGGTGTTCTTTGGCGGGGGATATACCCTCTTCCGTAGTCACGTAGTATCAAGTTTAAAGACTTGCAATGTGTTGGGTAGTGATCTCTGATAGGAACAAGAAAATTTATGTTAATATTTGAAACGAGTCTTCCTTCTTACAGAAATGATTTCTGTTGTTCCCATGAAATTCAGTGAGTAGCTGTAAATTAAATATAAAATCTAATTAACAATGAGAGGGTGATTCCAAATAACTAAATTTAATTTTCAAAATCTTTCCAAGCACTTCTTGGTTGGAATTTTTTTTTGTTTGGTACAAAGTTTCTCCAAAGAGGACAGAAATTGGGACAGGCAAATTAATCCCCATGTTCTCATGCAATATGCAGAGACTGCTTTGAGGTATATAGTATAGCAAACAAGATGGAGGCAGCTTGAGGAAAGATACAGGCTCAAGACTTCACTTCTAACATCTGACAATAGCTTTGTGACCCTAGGCAAGTTTCCTAACTTCTTTTTTTTTTAGACTTGATATACTTTATTTTTCCTGGTTACATATAACAACAAGTTTTAACATTCATTTGTAAAACTTTCAGCTCTGAATTCTCTCCCTGTTTCCCACCCCAGTTCCTCTCATTGAGGAAAACAAGTTTTTTGATATAGGCTAAAAATGTGTAGTCATGCAAAACATTATCATAATAGTCATGTTGTGAAAGTAAATATAGCCTCCCCCCCATTGTTGAATCATTTCACAATTCCTCCAATAGTTCATTAATATCTTCTTTTTCCCAACACCCCCCTCAAACACTTGCCTTTTTCTCTTTCTGTCCTATTATCCAATCCAATAGGAATAATTTGCATTTCTCCAATCAATAGTTAAATAGGACAGTTTAAAAATATGGACAGATAGCATTGATAACCTCATATGAAAACTATCCATATCTTTTGATCATTTATCAACTGGGAAATTATTTTTTTATAAATTTGACTCAGTTCTCTATGTTTGAGAAATGAGGTCTTTATCAGACAAACATGTTAGAATTTTTTTCCCTGCAGTTACTATTGCTAACTGCATTTCCCTCCATTCTATTCGATTTATTCTATTCTCTCTCTCTCTCCTTTCCCATCCTGTTCCTCCTCAAAAATATTTTGTGTCTGTCTACCCCTCTCCCACAATCTTTCCTCTCTTCTATCACCTCCCTTCCTTTCTCCCATCCTTTCCCCCTCCTACTTCCCCTAGGGTAAGATAGATTTCTGCGCCCAGTTGGGTTTGTAGGTTATTCCCTCTCTGAGCTAATTTTGATGAGAGTAAGATTCACTCATTCTCCCTGAATTCCTCTTTCTCCCAGTCCACTGTAAAAGCTTTTTCTTGCCTCTTTTTTTGTGAAAAAACCTACCCCCATTCCAACTCCCCCCTTCCCTTTCTTCCAATACATTCCTCTCAACCCTTAACTTCATTTTTTTAATATATTGTCCCTTCATATTTAACTCCCACATGTTCTATAACTATATATGTTTCTTCTAACTTCCCTTATAATTGAAAAAATTCATATGAATTATCAGCATCATCTTCCCATGAAGGAATATAAGTTGGTCAACATCTTTAAGTCCTTTATAATATGCCTTTATTGTTTACCTTTTTATGCTTCACTTGAGTCTCATATTTGAAAATCAAATTTTCTGTTCCTCTCTGTTCTTTTCATCAGGAAAGTATGAAAGTTCCCTCTTTCATTGAATGTCCATCTTTCCCCCTGAAAGAATATATTCAATTTTTCTGGTTAGTTGATTCTTTTAATCCAAGTTCTTTTGACTTCTGGAATATCATATTCCAAGTCCAATAATTCCTTAATGTAGAAATTGCTAAATCTTGTGTTATTTTGACTGTGGCTCTACAATAATTGAATTATTTCTTTGTGTTGCAATATTTTTTCCTCAGCCTGGATGCTCTGAAATTCGGCTATAATATTCCTGGCAGTTTTCATTTTGAGATCTCTTTCAGGAGGTATTAAGTGGATTCTTTCAATTACTATTTTACCTTCTGCTTCTAGAATAAGAGCAGTTTTCCTTCATAATTTATCGAAATAGAGTTATCTAGATTCTTTTTTAATGGCTTTTAGGTGGTCTAATAATTTTTAAAATATTTCTTGTGGATCTATTTTCTAGGGCATCTGTTTCTCCAATAAGATATTTCACACTTTCTTCTAATTTTTCATTCTTTTCATTTTGTTTTATGGCATCTTGATTTCTCACCATCAGTTTCCTTTTGCTCAATTCTATGTCTTTTTTTTTTGGGGGGGGGGTTGCAAAGCAGTGGGGTTAAGTGACTTGCCCAAGATCACACCACTAGGCAATAATTAAGTGTCTGAGATCAAATTTGAACTCAGGTCCTCCTGACTCCAGGGCCAGTGCTCTATCCAATGCGCCACCTAGCTGCCCCTCAATTCTATATCTTAATGAATTATTTTCTTTAGTGAGTATTTGTATCTTTTCCATTTGGCCAATTCTGTTTTTTTTAAAGCATTCTTCTCCTCATTGTTTGGTTTTTTTTTTTTTGGACTTCTTTTTCCATTTGGCAAAATTGGTTTTTAAGATATTATTTTCTTAAGTATATTTTGTGACTCCTTCACTAGGCTACTGATTTCAGTTTTTATGATTTTCCCACATCACTCTCATTTTCTTTCCCAACTTTTGCTCCCAATTTTGATTTTCAAAATCCTTTTTGAGTCCATCCATGGTCCTAGACCAATTCAAATCTTTCTGGGAGGCTTTGGATGTAGAAGCTTTAATATTGTTATCTTTTTTTGAGTATATAATATCATCTTTCTTACCATCCTAGTAAATGTCTGTGATCAGACCTTTTCCCTCTGTTGTTTGCTCATTTCCCCAGGCCATGACTTGGTTTTCAATCTTTGTTAACATGGGACTATTTCCAGGGTGGAAAGTGCACTGTTCCAAGTTTTGGGATTTTTTTTTTTGCAGCTGTTTTCAGAGATATTTCTAGGGATTTCAAGTTTATAATTCTTCCAGGGTCTTATGATCTAAGGAGAGTTTTGACTTTTCTTCTGGCCTGTGAGTGATCACAAGCACTCCTTTCTGCCCTGGAACTGTGAAGAAGATGTCCTGCTCTACTGTGGAAATAAGTTCTGTTGTGTTTCTTCTGTTCCTCTTCCTGGGACTGGGACCCAAGACTATGACCCAGATTTTGCCAGTTTGGGCAAAGCAACAGAGTCCTGCCTCAGTACTAGCAAAGAGACCCTGTAATCTCCTTCTGCCTCCCTTACCATCTGCAGACTGAGAGCTCCAGAAGCATCTGCCTCTGCTCATTCAGTGACTCCCAAGGATTGCTCCTGGTCAGCTGGGATTGAGTCTGTGCTGCTGAGGCCTGTAATGGACTGTGCTCCACTCTCAAACCAGGGTCATAGACTTTTCTTGCTGAGTTTCCAAGTTGTCCTTGGCAGTCTCTGGGCTCAGAGGTCTGGAAACTGCCACTGCTGTCACTTACCCAGTTGCCCACTGTCTGTTCCTAAATTGTTGGGACTTATTTGCTCCAGCATGGCTCCTCTGCACTGTGCTCCTTGCTCATCCTGGTACAACAGACCCTTCCCACTGATAATCCAAGTTGTATTAGGTTGGAAAATTGTTTCATTCAGTGTTTTGTGAGTTCTGCCATTCTGGAATTTATTTAGTCAATATTTCAATGGAGTGGTTTGGGAGAGAACTCAGGTGAGTTCCTTCTTTTACTCTTCCCAAGCTACATAACTTCTCAACCACAATTTGTGTTGTTCATTCTTTAATTCCAAATAAGACCAAAGACATCATAGAGTGCATGATAGGAGTAAAGTCATCAGTTTCATTCTCCTCCGGAGTCATGGAAGTCCAGTGGCAAGACAAAAGTCAAAACCACTGGAGATAGTCTATAAATTGGGAAAAATAACTAGTATTATGGTATCTCCCTCACAGAAGTCATAGCAATGTTCCAGTGAAATAATATAGGTAAAGTACTTCCCAAATTCTTAAATATTATAACAGTGCCATATATATATATATATGTATATATATATGTGTGTGTGTATATATTATATATATATATATATATATATATATATGCAGATTGGTGTGGGAGATAGAGCACAAGACTGGGAGTCAGAAGACTCTTTTTAATCTGATAGTCACCATTTATGAACTATATGTCCTTAGGCTGCTAGATGGCATAGTGAAAAGAGCTTGGAATAAGGAATATCTGAGTTCAAAACCAGATTCAGAATAGTTTTGGCATCTATGCTCTTTTTGACTCAGTTTACTCATTCATACAAAGGACATCTACCTCCCAGAGCAGTTGTGAAGATCAACTGATACATTTGTCCAGTATTTTTTTAAACTAGAAAGTGCTATATGGACATTCTCTTTTGTTATTATTTTAGATCTGAATTGAGGGGGGCAAGTCCTGGCACCTGAAAGAGTGGGATCTGACTTTGAAACAAAAAAAAGAAAAAGATAATGAAGATAACTGAGGCAGGATCTATAAGGTCCTTAGAGCTTGAACAGATATAAAGATAGCAAGGGCATCCATTGCATCCTGGGCAATCACTTTTGTCTTGCCCCTAGATTTTGAAGACTCTGAAACAGTGTGAGACTGAAGACATTGTGCAATTCTACCTCACTTAAATCCAACTTACACCTGAATAAAGACATCACCATGTGATACCACTGGTCCTCTTCAAAAATGAAGAACAAACAACAAAAATATTTTGGAACACTTCTCCCATCCCCTTCCACTTAAATCTTTATGATCCAGTGATACTATCCTCCCGTTGTTCAAATCCACAAATCACCTCTTCCCCAACTCTTGACATTTCCAGTGATTATTGGAATGTTCTCCATCCTCATCTCCCTCTCCTGGTGTTCCTGACTTCTTTCAAGTTTTTTTGTTTTACAATATGGAAAATTTGCTCTACTTTACTAAATTTGGAAAAATGGCTTTTATATGAATATATGTATAAATACATATTGTTTATACACACAGATAGGCACAGAGACACATACACATATTCACTGTGTCCCTCTTATATGACTCCCAAAGTCAAAGGTACTAGAGGGAGAAGTGATGGTCTCCTTTTTGTCTTAATATTTGTAATATCTAGCATGATACCTTGTTCCTGGTTTATGTTTCATAAAGGTTTGTTAAATGGAAGATGAATGTAAACAGACTATTATAGAAAACCACTATCTCAAAGTTAGAAGGAAAGGAGAGACTTTAGAAGTCACCTAGACCAACTTTGCGTGCTCAAGCTCATATGCTATACTCTATGGTTTTATTTCTATGATATCACCAAAATCTAGCACTTCAATGATGATGGATGAGTGAAACAAGAACAAAAAAAATCTAGTATGACTTCATGTACTCAGTAGATGAAAAATATCTCTCCATGACACAATTTCTGTCAATTTTAAGATAGCTCTCTCAAACAGATTAATCATCACCATCTCAGCCTCTGGGAAAAAAAATTTCTAGAGAGAAATATATGGGTACTTCCTAAATTATGTATTTATGGCTCTTATGAATCCTGTGCATCTTATAGCTCTGGATCAATGCAAGTTATTTATTAATCCCCTCAGCTTCATAAAAAGACCTTGGCATTTGTACCAGGGCTGAAAATGCTCATTCACATTATTGGTTGTTCCAATAAATTTCCATTTTTTAAATTACTTTTTTACAGGTTATCACCTGAAGTGATTTCTGCCACGCTTTTTGCTTTACTCTGGAGAAAAAATGTTTTATGTGTTTCTGTGGGTTTTGGGGTGTGTGTGTGTGTGTGAGAGAGAGAGAGAGAGAGCAAGAGAGGGAGAGAGATTGACAAGTTCATGTGCCAATACATAACTTGCATTCCTTTGTTTTGCTGAGAATGTAGTTTTTTTTTTTACCAATTATTCAATGTTCTTCAAACGATAAAAGAATAATGAAAGACATTCTCTGATCTCCACCCTTCTTACATTTCAAAATAATAAATGTTCTATTTGTTTTAAGGGCAAAATGCATATCTAAATGTATCAGATTGCTTATTAGTAACAAAAATGAAAAATTTGCCAAATTGCAAAAAGGAACCAACCCAGTGAGAAGACACACCCTCCCAGCTTAGTATATAAAGGTCTAACACAATCTCTAGATAGCAAGCATTGCTTGAGCAGAACCTCTACTTCATCACTATGTCTCTGAAATATGGTTCTGGCAAACATTACTCTTCCTCCCACAGTGGAGCAGGAGGTTCATCCATCAGAGTCTCTGGCTATGGGACAGGCTCTTTTAGTAGAGGATTTAGCTCAGGTGGATATTATAACCATGGCAGCTGCTCAAAAGGTGGCTTTGTCAGTGGATCAGTAAGGAGCTTTGGAGAAGGGTTTGGTGGAGGCAGCTATGGTGGGAGAAGTTTTGACAGTGGTAGTTTTGGTGGTGCTAGCTTTGATGGAGTACTTGCAGGAGGTTTCGGTGGAGCTGATAGAGGCCTCCTCACAGGAAATGAGAAGGTCACCATGCAGAACCTGAATGACCGCCTGGCCTCCTACTTGGATAAAGTACGATCTCTAGAAGAGTCTAACTATGAGATAGAGCAAAAAATCAAGGGATGGTATGAGAAACATGGCAACTCAAATCAGCAAGAACCTCGTGACTATTCTCATTACTACAACCAGATCAAAGAACTTAAAGATCAGGTAAGTAACATCCTTTATACAAGTCTCACACTTATTTCTTAGTATTATGTTTAAGAAGGCAATAGCTGGTCTCAAGGTCAGGACACCTAAGTTCAAGCTTCCTCTGATGTCTAGTAGCTACATGACTTAGTGCACCTAGGCTACTCTCTAAGACTCTAAGCTTTAGAGCGGGTGTCAGTTTGCATTAAAAGAGGATATTTCAGGGGCAGATACGTGGTGCAGTGGATAAAGCACCAGCCCTGGAGTCAGGAGTACCTGGGTTCAAATCCGGTCTCAGACACTTAATAATTACCTAGCTGTGTGGCCTTGGGCAAGCCACTTAACCCCATTTGCCTTGTCAAAATCTAAAAAAAAAAAAAAAAAAAAACCCAGGATATTTCTCATTGGCAGCTACTTAGAGCAAAGGAATTCCAAATTCAGATTCAACTACCTTCTCTCACATGCCCTCCCAAATGCTTGAGAAAGAACAATTTTAGGGTGGCTAGGTGGCGCTGTGGATAGAGTACTGGCCTTGGAGTCAGGAGTACATGAGTTCAAATCCAGCCTCAGACACTTAATAATTACCTAGCCATGTGGCCTTAGGCAAGCCATTTAACCCCATTGCCTTGCAAAAAAAAAAAAAAGAACAATTTTAAATCAGGGAACATGGGGCTACTAATTGTTATTGTCTATTTCATTCTTGGTCCTGGGAATAGCTTAGCATAATACAAAATTTGAAGAGTTGAAGGAAAGTGATCCTGCAATGGTAAACTTTTATTGGTCAGTAAGGATATCAGACTCCTGAAAGCTATGGGTTTCCAATGAACTCTTAAAGAAAGGAAGTATAATGAAAGAAAAGAAAAGGAAAAACTCTAATTGGAAAAATGGAAGAAACATTGGAAATGGGAGTGGGGAAAATCTCTGCTAATTCTATCAGGGGTGAATAAAATATTTTCCAAATTTATACAAACTTGCTCTCTCCTACATTTCATGTTTTATGAATTCCTCCAAGTGGACACAAGAGAGATGTCACTCATATCATATGTAAATGATGATTCTAAATGTAATTACTCAGAAATACATATATATATATATATATATATATGTATGTGTATATACATATGTACACATATACATGTATGTATTTATGTATATAGTAGCAAATCAATCAGAGGCATCCTGGAATCAGTGAATTAACATGTTGTGGTAAGATCAGGGATTTCAATGACTCAGATGAATATAAAATGCTCTAAGTATTTTAAGTAAATAAAAAGTAAAAAAAATGCTGGTAAGAAAGGTCATGAATTGATAAATCTGGAATATTCAAGCTTTAAGCAAACAGATGAGTATATGGTATCTCATTCTTAAATGACAAGAGTATCTCCAAAGAACTCTGTGAGATAGTCACAGTTCAGTTCTTAGGATGGATAGACTTTTTCAAACAGCCATCTACCTGATCTCTTTCTAAATTATTTTTCCTCTTTCAGATTCTGAATCTATCTACTGACAATGCTAATGTGCTACTGCAAATTGACAATGCCAGGCTGGCTGCTGATGACTTCAGACTGAAGTAAGCAAAAGGAACAAAGACTATGTGCTCTAAAATTGTCAGATGTGAATTTGGTATGGGTCATTGAATAACCAAACTAAAATGAGTTTCCAATGTTCACCAAATGGCTTTTCCTGCCTAATATTTTTTTTAATTTTGAATATCTTCTAGCTCACCAGAGAAATTTTAGATCAGAAATATTCTACAAACAACTTCTAAGACATTTCGAACTTTACTGCTTTTATTCAATTGTGCCATCATTTGTGTGTGAAATAGAACAAACATGTTTAAACAAAATGTGAAATTAATTGGGTACCAGACTATGAAATGAATTCTATTTATAATCAAGTTGCTAGGGGCAACTAGGTGGCACAGTGGACAGAGAACTGGTCCTGGAATCCAGAGGGCCTGAGTTCAAATCCAGCCTCAGCACCCCATACTTCTTAGCTCTGCAGACCTTGGGGAAAATCTCTTAACTCCATTGCCTTTTTTAAAAAAAATCATCAAATTGCTTATTTATTAGTAATAGCTATAATTATATTAGTAATAAAATGGGTTCTCTCTTGACACCCAAAATAATATCCTACACACCACAGGGGCTTAATTGATATATAATATATCCTCTATACTGCTACAGCAAGGGATTTTATTATATTATATTGTTTCTTGTAATTAATATTTTTAATCTCCTCTTTTCTCTTTTCTTCACAGCTCTATGATATTCTTTTTAAATGGATTGAGTTATACACAAGTTTATACTATGTCTCTTTCAGATATGAAAATGAAATGACCCTGCGTCAAAGTGTAGAAGCTGACATTAATGGCCTGCGCAGAGTCCTGGATGAACTGACCTTGGCCAAGACTGACCTAGAGATGCAGCTCGAAAGCCTGAATGAAGAGCTAGCCTTCTTGAAGAAGAACCATGAGGAGGCAAGACAAAAAAAATACAGTTGCATCCCACATTGTCAAACCCCATCCCCTAAATTCTCACAATAGTCATGAAAACATTATGGGCTCTCTTTCCTCTACAGGAAATGAAAGATCTTCAGAATGTGCCCACTGCTGATGTGAATGTGGAAATGAATGCTGCTCCAGGAGTGGATCTGACTGAATCTCTGAACCGCATGAGAAGTGAATATGAATCAATGGCTGAACAAAACCGAAGAGATGCTGAAGCCTGGTTCAAGGAAAAGGTGAAAATTATGTATCATGCCTAAAAGCCTCCCATCTCATCATAAAAGGTGTTTTTTGCTCATAATGACTTTTCTCTCTCTTTCTCTTCTCCTTTGCTTTTATAATCCTAGAGCAAGGAGCTGACCACAGAGATCAATAGCAATGTTGAACAAGTGTCTAGTCATAAATCCGAAATCACCGAATTGAAACGAAATGTTCAGGCTTTGGAGATTGAACTACAGTCACAACTGGCTCTGGTAACAATAAGCTCTGATTCCATACCATAAGCACTCTATTTCCAAAATATTTTGAAGCAATTCTCCACAAAGTATAAAGTTTTAGAGTTATTTTTATTTTCCTATTCAACTTTAAAAAAAGTTTTTATTGCTTTTTGAATTTTACAATTTTCCCCCCAATTTCAGTCCCTTCCCTCACCCCCACAGAAGGCAATCTGATAGTCTTTACATTGTTTCCATGCTATACATTGGTCAATTGGGCAAAATTGAATGTGCTAAAAAAAGAAATTATATCCTTAAGGAAAAAATAAAATATAAGGCATAGCAAAATTACATAAGATAGCTTTTGTACATAAGATACCTTTTCCTATTCAACTTTTTGATACCTAGGATCAATGTTCACTAAATTAAGGAGTATATCAATCAGCAATCTTCATGGGAAAGAGAACAGTTTAAAGCTGGCTTGAACTTTAATATTAAAAAAAAAAACCACAATACTAGCAACTGGTTCCTTAACTTCATGGCATAGAGATGAAGAAGAAATGGAAACAGTGTCAGATTTTATATTCCTTGGTTCAAAGATCACGGAAAACAGTAACCACAGTCATCAAATTAAAAGATACCTGCTTTCTGGATTGAGGGTTATGGCAAATCTGGACAACATATTGAAAGAAAGGAAAAATATCACCTTATCAGCATAGATTGACATAGTCAAAGTTATGGTTTTTTTGAATAGCAACGTATGGCAGGGAGAGCTGAAGTACAGGGAAAGTTGAGAATCACAGAATCAATGCTTTTGAATTATTCTGGAGAAGACTTTGGAAGAATCCCTTGGAAAGTACAGTGTCAATTCAAAATTTAGAGGAAAATAGATCAGGTTATTCATTGTAAGGTAAATTATGAAAGATGAAGTTTAAAAATAATGAGAATATAAGAATCATTGGAAAAGACCATGAAATTGGGAAAAATTGAAGGTGAAAGGAAAAGAGGGGATGGCAAAAAAAACGAGATAGCTAGAGTCATGGAAGTAATGAACATGAACTTCAAAAGATTGAGAAATAGTCAAAAATAGAAAGATGAGGTTTGTTATAGTTGATGGGATCATAAAGAGTAGAAAACAACTGCATAACTGAACAACAATAGTAGAGAGAAGGGAACATATCAAGTCCAAAAGTGTAAGAGGTATTTGTCTGAAATTACTAAGAAGCTAAAACTAGCTCAGATTACATATTTTGAAATTAATCAAAATCCTTCATTAACCCATGATTTTTCTAATAAGAGTTTTGTTGCTTTCATTTATTCAATAATGTTGTCAGTTCAACCAATGCTCCTCTTCTTTTCAGAAACAATCCCTAGAAGCATCCTTGGCAGACATAGAAGGTCGCTACTGCATACATCTATCACAAATCCAGACCCAGATCACTGCTCTGGAAGAGCAGTTACAGCAGATCAGGGCTGAAACAGAATGTCAGAATTTAGAATACCAGGTGCTCCTTGACATCAAGATCCGCCTGGAGAATGAAATTCAGACCTACCAAAGTCTACTACAGGAAGGCAGGTAAGTAAAAGACATGCCACTGATGGAAATTCTCCTACTTGCCAAGTACTTCTTAGGGGAGTTTCTCCCAACTTTTGAAAAGTGAACTTGTAGAGGAGAAATAGATAGCTGTGTCAGAATGTTGAGTTTATCTTGCCTGAATTTGTTTAAGAAATGATCATCAAGGGGTGGCTAGGTGCTGCAGTGGATAGAGCACCAGCCCTGGAGTCAGGAGTACCTGAGTTCAAATCTGGCCTCATACACTTAATAATACCTAGCTGTGTGACCTTGGGTAAGCCACTTAACCCTATTTTCCTTGCAAAAAAGAAAAACAAACTTAAACAGAAATGATCATCATATCCAGGAAGACAACTTTTTCCAAGTATCTTTAAACTCTCTCTCTCTCTCTCTCTCTCTCTCTCTCTCTCTCTCTCTCTCTCTCTCTCTCTCTCTCTCTCTCTCCCTCTCTCCCTCTCTCCCTCTCTCCCCTCTCTCCCTCTCTCCCCTTCTCCCTCTCTCCCCTCTCCCTTTCTCTCCCTCTCCCCTACCTGAAATGATTAACCCCCTCCTTAGAGTGGTAATCTCTTGAAGGGTAACATGGTGACTCTTTCCTCCCAAGAGCTCACCATATGGGTACCACAATCCTTGATGACATTCAATTAGATTTAAACCTACTAAAGTTTAGAATGCCCAAACTTAATGGTCTTAGTTTCTCCCAATAGGAGGAACTAAGAATGTGTACCATCACACTTAGCCATAAGTTTCTTCTCAAACTCTTTAGTTTCTCTGAAAGTCTAATAAAATCTGGGGAGGACATACAATTTCTAATGCATCTGACAACCAATGATTAAAATTTTTCTCCTTTTTATATTTCTAGTAGCTCAACTGCAAGTATTGGTCATGGGGGAAGCTCTGGTGGTGTAATCTTCGGAGGAGTATATGGTGGAAGCTCCAGTGGAGACCAAGGGGGTACCAGTTCCAGGGGTGCATATGAAGGAACTTCAAGTGGCAGTGGAGCATTCAAAACTTCTGACTCCAGAAGGGGCTCAAGCGGAGGACAAGGAGGAAGCTCTGGATCTGGTGGAGAACCTCTATCTAAAAGCAGCTCTGGAACAAGGTCAGCAGAAACTAATTGATTTCATCAGAATCCATTGTAATTTCTAGTGGGTTTTTCTTAGGAGGTCTTTTCTTTCCTTTCTTTCTTCTTAAAGTTAGAAACACAAAAGAATTCAAGAAAGCTGCCATTTTCAGAAAGAAAATGCATGTTAAGAAGATAAAACATACAGTTTGGATATCATTGGACTAGTTTCTCTAGAAGTCACTGAAATGGAAGTTACATCTCTCTAGAACACTGGCAATGAGAGAGAGAGGGAGGAGAAAAAGATGGAGAGAGAGAGAGAGAGAGAGAGAGAGAGAGAGAGAGAGAGAGAGAGAGAGAGAGAGAGAGAGAGAAGAATGAATACATCATTCCAGTGTAAGCCTCTGGAAGGATCTTAACTAGAGGCAAGATTTCTAATTAAAGCCAAATGATCCTTTATGAGTCTGTTGTTTAGGAACTATCCTAGCTGAGTTGGCAAAAGCCCCTAATCAGATTGGCTAAATTATGAGAAATGCTTTAGTCAGGGAAGCTCTGGAAGGTCCTATAGTGGACACTAAAGGGCTATGATCTGTGTTGGTGAAAGAAAGGTCCATAGTAACAAAATCACTGTTTCTTTTATATTGACATGGTAGAGAATAATACATTTCTGAAAAATCTGAATAAAACACATTAGAGATCATTATTGTTGAACTCTTTAATTCATATTTTCCTCTAGATTAGAAATTTACCTAAGTAAAGAACCAAATTTCTTTAAAGAACCACCTGTAATTTCTCTGATTAGGGTATTCCAGTTAATGATTTCACTTACTGGCTCTTCTTATTCTTTCTTGCTCAAGTGCAGCTTTGGGGGCATCTTAAACTCTCTTAAATTTCATTAAAAAAGGAACACTATAGTAGAAATATCAATATTGGTCAATTTTCACTTATAGATTCTAATAGAAGCCATTTGATCAAGACTATTGTTGAGGAGGTAGCCCCTGATGGTAGAGTTCTTTCATCCAGAATGGAATCAGAGATCAAGATGTACTACAATCAACCTACATTAACATGGAAAAGTCTGTTTCCATAGAATATAACATATCAATGCTGGGCAAGAAGTCTCCATCATTATTAATGGTCGATGATTTTTTTTCTCTCTTTAAATATAAGGTGACTATGATTTCTTTCCTATTCCTTTTCTCTTTACCAGAGATTATTCTTCAATGAAAATAATTCTTAAAGAAACTTTCTGTTCCTATTTACTGATACGTTTCAATAAACTTTCTTACTGATGCTAACAATATAATTGTGGTTGTGTTATCTTCCTCTTTTGAATGAGATATTAACAGCCTTTACAGGAGAGTTTAAAATATCATAGGAGTTAAAGTCTTAGAAAAACCATTCAGTCCAACATATCCATTTTGCAGGGAAGAAAACTGAGGCTCAGAGAAAGGAAGTGATTTCCTCAAAGTACACAAAAGTAGTAAGCCCCAAGGTTAAGATTTGACCCTTAGTCATCTGATTGTATACCCATGGCTCTTCCAAAAACAAGGAATTAATAGTGAGCTGCTATATTTGAAAATTGTTTATCCAAAAATTGTTTGCAAGCATATCTTAATTTCATGAACTAAAAGTCTTTTCCTATTTCAGAGTGTGTCCTAAGATTGTGTAAAACAGTTTCTCCTAAAACATTCCCTATACATCGCCAATTTTTGGAATAGTTTCATCCATAAAGGTATAGAGTTTGTAGTATCTTTCTAATTCTTTTGGATTCAATTACATGGTTTCTAAAAATCCATGATAATCAATGGGCCTAAAATAATTGGACATTACAATATGTCAAAATGATCTGGGTTTTGCTCACCTGCTTCATTCTATCTTGTAGTCAAAAATATGAACACCTCCTCATACAGTCAATATGGAGGGTAATCGCTTTAATGGAGAAAGGACTGAGGAAAGAGGTCAGAATGAGTATTGCTTGCTTAATGTGGAATTGGTATAGCAACTCAGGAGAGAATATGGGATGTGTTTTTTATAAAGCTTTGTATTTCAGCATTCAAGTCAAGTCATATGTGGAATTTTGAAATTTACTAGCCCTTCAAACCTATGACTGCTAAAGAGGCAGAGACAACTGATTTAGGTGGAGAGATTAAAAGAAATGGGTTGTCTCTGTAGACCACTTTAATATTAGAGGAAGGAGATCTTACAATGAAAAGTATTTTGAAGAGTCACCCAGGAAATTCCTGGTGTAAAGGTGTATCCTATTTAAACTGCAGCACTGACTATCTCAACAGTTTTAGACCCAGATACTCAACTTGCAAAAAATCTGGAAATTGTAACATGTTTGTCACCCTAAGTGAGGGTGTTTCACTGAAATAAATCAAATCTCAAAGGAGAAGAAATCTGTAACAAGAGAAGTCATACCTCCTACCTGGGAAGTGACAAAGTTCAAGGCCAAAGATTTGAAGGGTCAAATAGGAGAGCCCTCTGCCTCTCCTGCTAAGGTTCTCTGATCTTTCTGGGAAAAAAGTAGAAATCCAGATGAAAAGAATGTATAATATCCAAGTAAAATAATCATAGAATACTCAACTAAGCTAAGGTTTAGAGGAATTGGGAAGTAAAATTGTCCATCAAAGAGTCCAGGGTTTCAATGAGATTGATCCATTCAGTAAAATCATTCCAGTGACCAAAAATACCAGTTCAGACCAGACTGACATTAGCCAAGGTCAGCAGTCAAGCATATTGCATTGTACAACAGGGCAGCAACCATGCCCCTATACCAGCCCACACTGGCATAAGTTGTTCCATGTGAGGAGACAAAGCAGCAGAGATCAATCTGTTGCTTAGAGAGTCCTGGGAGTCCTGTGAAGACCAAAACTACCCAACATCAGAACAACTCACCTCTCTCCAATGTCATACTCCAAGTGAACTTGAGAATTCTCCAGAGGAAGACAAGACAAGGAAGGTCTCTATTTCTGGAGTGTAAGTTGTCTCAAGCATTAGTATTTCCTACACATGTGCCGTACAACTATTGTACTATAATGATGTGTCCACTTGGAGTGCTTTGCAATTTTTTCTATCATTTGTCCAAATGACTTATTTATTTATTTATTTGTTTGTTTGTTTATTTATTTATTTGTCAATTACATGAAGAGAAAATTTTCAAGATTCCTCCTTTTGCATGATTTTGAGTTCTACATTTTTCTGCCACTCTCCCTTCCATCCTCCATCTTCATGGCCACAAACAGGATGATATAGGTTGCACATGTACAAGCATTTTAAAATTATTTCCATCTTAGTCATGTTGTGAAAAAATTAGAACTAAAGGAGGGAGAAAGTTTGAGAAAGAAATATCATAAAAGTCTTAAAAAGTGAACATAGTATGCTTTGATCAGTATTCAGAATCCATGCTTTCCTCTCTGGGAGTGAATGATACTCTCCTTAACTGGTCACTCAGGATTATCTTTGATCACTCAGCTGCTGAAAGAAGTTGCTTCCACTGTAGTTGAACATCTTACAATGTTGCTGTTAATGTGTACAGTGTTCTCCTGGTTCTGCTCACTTCACTCAGCATCAGTACATGAAAGTCTTTCTAGGCTTTTCTGAAGTCAGGTTGTCCTTGACTTCTTACAGAACAATAGTACTCCATAATATTCCTATACAATAACCTGTTCAGCCATTCCATAACTGATGGACATTATAAGGAATATTTCACAAAATTTCACAAATATTTTGTATTAGCCTTAGCTTTACAATGTTTTTCTCTTTCCTTATCCCTTTTAATTAGATTTATTTTTGCTTTTGCTTTGTCTAGGATCAAGATTGTTCCACTGCTTTTTTTTAACTTCAGCTAAAGTGTAATATATTCTTCTCCAGCCTTGAGTAAATTACTTTTTAAGGAACCAGTTCCTGGTTGAGTGTTTAAGGGAAGCACTCAATAGTAGTTACAATATTGGATGTGGTCTTTCACTGAGTTATTCCTAGAAATCAAAGTGATAATCACTCCAGTCAATGCAAGGTGGAGGAGTAAGCTTCAGAGGGCATGATATTATACTAGAAAGGAAGAACAAACAACAACTTCAGAAGAATTGGAAATTTACAAACTATCAAAATGAACTCTGAAAACAACAGAATGAAAAACCTGAAGTTTCAGACAGTGCCCCTGAACCCTTGGAATAGATTCCAACTTTAAGATAAAGTTAAATATCAAAAAGTAAGCTAAGAATGAGGAAGCAACAAAAAAAAACCTGACCATGAAAAATGTTACATCCAACAAAAGGGAAAATCAAAATACAAATTTCAAAAAGGATATGGGAATTCAGAGAGAATGTGATAGGTGTCAGACTCAAAAAGGGACTTATGGCAGAACTCAAAAAGGACTCTCAAAAATCAATTTAGAGAGATTGAGAAAAAGGAAAGAAATTTGAGTGTTGCAAAAAGAAAACAGAATAAGCCAAATAGTAAAAGAGGCAAAAAAAATCCACTGAAGAGAAGAAGTTTGAAAAAAGCAGCATTGACCAAAGACAAAAATATAGACAAAAAATTCACCAAAGAAAACAACACCTTAAAAAGTAGAATTGACCAAATGGAAAACCAGGTACAAAAACTCAATAAAGAAAATAATGCCTTATAAATTTGAACTGGACAAGTGAGAGATAATGACTCTGAGACATCAAGAAACTAATGAAAATCAAAAGAATAAAATAATTGAAATAATGTGAACTATTGGGAAAAAAATGACTATCCTGTAAAATAAACCAAGGAGAGATAATTTAAGAATTATTAAACTGCTTAAAAGTCATGATCAAAAAAAAAACTTAGCAACCTCTATATCAAAGAATGAAATGGCTATGAAATATGAAATTCCTGAGAGCAAAGGAACAAAGACAACCATCATACTCAGAAAATTGACTATAATCTTTGTTATTTTATTCTGTCTTTCCAATTACATGCTATGAAAGTTTTTCAGTATTCATTCACTTTTATATTTATGTTATACAATTTTCTTCCACACTCCCACCACCTCCGTCCCTTCATTGGCAAACTATGGTAAAAATTCTACATGTACAATATTTGTGTTTAACATGTTTACATATTAATCATTTTGTATATGAGTAATTGGTAAGAGAAATGAGAGTGATGCAGGAAAATCATGAAAACAAGTCAGCAATATGGTGAAGATACCAAAAAGCAAACATAGAAGAATATAACACTTTAAAAATCAGTATGAGGCGAATGGAAAAAAAGCAGTCCAAAAGGCCAATAAGGAGAAGACAAGCTTAAAAAGCAGAAATGGCCAGATGGAAAAGGAGATACAAAAACTCTCTGAAGAAAATAGTTGCTTCAAATGGAGAATGGAGCTAAAGGAAGCTGATGACTTTGTGAGAAATCAAGAAACAATAAATCAAAACCAAAAGAAGGAAAAATTAGAAGAAAATGTGAAATATCTTACTAGAAAAGCAATTGACTTGGAAGACAGATCCAGGTGAGGTAACTTTAAAAATTATTGAACTACCTGTAAGTCATGACCAAAATAAGAGCCTAGACCTCACTTTTCAAGAAATTCTCCAGGAAAATTTCCCTGAAATCTTAGAAGCAGAGGGTAAAATAGAAATTAAAAGACTCCACCAATATCCCATATCCATCCCTTATTTCCATACTGGTTCATGCCTTTGTCCCTTCACACATACTTTAGTAGCTTCCTAAATGGAAAGTTCTATATTAGGTTCTACTATTTTATCTTCTCAAAGCATAGCACTGAGAATGTCAAGATTTTTTTTGATAACTTTACATACAAGACAGACTTCCCAGATTTAACCTTGCATTTAAAATCACCAACAATCTACCTAAAATATTTCATATTTTATGTATACTTTCAAGTCAAATTAGTCAATTTTCACATGTTTTTTTCTTTTTGTAATGAACTTGATAGTCATCAATAAAAACAAACATTTTAACATACCAAAAAATAAAAAAAAACTATGGAATTACATATAAAATCCTGATCTTATCTTATGTATAAACTTTTTTCTTTTTTAATTTTTTTTATTAAAGATATTATTTGAGTTGTACAATTTTTTCCCCAATCTTACTTCCCTACCCCCACCCCCCACCCCCATGGAAAGCAACATTAGTGTTTACTTTGTTTCCATGTTGTACCTTGAACCATATCCTTAAAGAAGAGACAAGAAGTCTAAGTGGTAACAAGATCTGTTTTTTCTAAATTAAAGGGTATAGTCCTTGAACTTTGTTCAAACTCCACATCTCCTTATCTGGATACAGATGGCACTCTCCTTTGCAGACAGCCCAAAATTGTTCCCGATTGTTGCACTGATGGAATGAGCAAGTCCTTCAAGGTTGATCATCACTCCCATGTTGCTGTTAGGGTATACAGTGTTTTTCTGGTTCTGCTCATCTCACTCAGCATCAGTTCATGCAAATCCCTCCAGGCTTCCCTGAAATCCCGTCTCTCCTGGTTGCTAATAGAACAATAGTGTTCCATGACATATATATACCACAGTTTACTAAGCCATTCCACAACTGAAGGACATTTATGTGATTTCCAATTCTTTGCCATCACAAGCAGGGCTGCTATAAATATTTTTGTACAAGTGATGTTTTACCCTTTTTCATCACCTGTTCAGAATATAGACCCAGTAATGGTATTGCTGGGTCAAAGAGTATGCCATTTTTGTTGCCCTTTGGGCATAGTTCCTAATAGCTCTCCAGAAAGTTTGGATGAGTTCACAGCTCCACCAACAGTATAATAGTGTCCCAGATTTCCCACAGCCCATCCAACAATGATCATTATCCTTTCTGGTCATATTGGCCAATCTTAGAGGTGTGAGGTGGTACCTCAGAGAAGCTTTAATTTCAATTTCTATAATAATTAATGATTTAGGGCATTTTTTCATATGGCTATGGATTGCTTTGATCTCCTCATCTGTAAATTGCCTTTGCATAACCTTTGACCATTTATCAATTGGGGAATGGCTTTTTGTTTTAAAAATATGACTCAGTTCTCTGTATATTTTAGAAATGAGTCCTTTGTCAGAATCATTAGTTGTAAAGATTGTTTCCCAATTTACTACATTTCTTTTGATCTTGGTTACAGTGGTTTTATCTGTGCAAAAGCTTTCTAATTTAATGTAATTGAAATCATCTAAATGATTTTTGGTGATGTTCTCCAAATCTTCCTTAGTCATAAACTGCTCCCCTTTATATAGATCTGACAGGTAAACCAGTCCTTGATTTTCTAATTTGCTTATGGTATTGTTTTTTATGTCTAAGTCCTGTAACCATTTGGATCTTATCTTGGTAAAGGGTGTTAGGTGTTGGTCTAATCTAAGTTTTTTCCATACTAACTTCCAATTATCCCAGCAGTTTTTTAGCAAAGAGGGAGTTTTTATCCCAATGGCTGGACTCTTTGGATTTATCAAACAGCAGATTACTATAATCATCTCCTGCTTTTACACCTAGTCTATTCCACTGGTCTACCACTCTATTTCATAGCCAATACCAAACAATTTTGATGACTGATGCTTTATAATATAATTTTAGATCAGGTAGGGCTAAGCCCCCCTTCTTTTGCAATTTTTATCATTAAGCTTCTGACAATTCTTGATTTTTTATTTCTCCATATGAATTTACTTACAATTTTTTCTAACTCATTAAAGTAATTTTTTGGAATTTTGATCAGTAGGGCACTAAACAGATAGTTCAGTTTTTGTAGAATTGTCATTTTTATTATATTAGCCCTACCTATCCATGAGCAGTTGATATTTGCCCAGTTATTTAAATCTGATTTAAGTTGTGTGAGAAGTGTTTTATAATTGTTTTCAAAAAGATTCTGAGTCTGTCTAGGCAAATAGACTCCCAAGTATTTTATACTGTCTGAGGTTACTTTGAATGGGATTTCTCTTTCTAGCACTTCCTGCTGTATCTTGCTAGACATATATGGAAAAGTTGAGGATTTGTGAGGGTTTATTTTATAACCTACAACTTTGCTAAAATTGCTAATTGTTTCCAGTAGTTTTTTGGATGATTTCTTGGGATTCTCTAGGTAGACTATCATGTCATCTGCAAAGAGTGAGAGTTTTGTCTCTTCCTTCCCAATTCTAAATCCTTCAATTTCTTTTTCTTCTCTAATTGCTGATGCTAACATTTCTAATACAATATTGAATAGTAGTGGTGATAATGGGCACCCTTGTTTCACCCCTGATCTTATTGGGAATGCCTCTAGCCTCTCCCCATTGAATATAATCCTTGTTGATGGTTTCAGTTAGATACTGAGAATTATTCTAAGGAACAGTCCATTTATTCCTACACTCTCTAGTATTTTAGGAGAAATGGATTCTCTATTTTTGTCAAAAGCTTTTTCAGCATCTATTGATATGATCATATGATTTCTGATAGGTTTGTTGTTGATATAATTGAGTATATTAACAGTTTTCCTAATATTGAACCAACCCTGCATTCCTGGAATAAATCCTACTTGATCATAATGTATTATCCTAGTGATAACTTGTTGTATATATTTTGCTAAGATTTTATTTAAGATTTTTGCATCTATATTCATCAAGGAAATAGGTCTACAATTTTCTTTCTCTGTTTTAACTCTTCTTGGTTTAGGTAACAGTACCATATTGGTTTCATAGAAAGATTTAGGCAGAGTTCCATTTTCCCTATTTTTCCAAAGAGTTTATATAGAATTGGAACCAATTGTTCCTTAAATGTTTGGTAGAATTCACTTGTGAATCCATCAGGCCCTGGAGATCTTTTCTTAGGGAGTTCAATGATGGATTGTTGGATTTCTTTTTCTGAGATAGGGTTGTTTAGTTATTTAATGTCTTCTTCATTTAACCTGGGCAACTTATATTTTTGTAAATATTCATCCATTTCACTTAGATTATCAAATTTATTGGCATAGAGTTGGGCAAAATAATTTTGAATTATTACTTTAATTTCCTCCTCATTGGTGGTGAGTTCACCTTTTTCATTTATGATACTAGCAATTTGGTTTTCTTCTTTCTTTTTTAAATCAAATTGACCAGAGGTTTATCAAATTTATTGTTTTTTCCATAATACCAATTTTTCGTTTTATTTATAAATTCAATAGCTTTTTGCTTTCAATTTTATTAATTTCTCCTTTAATTGTTAGAATTTCTAATTTGGTATTTAATTGTGGAGTTTTGATTTGTTCTTTCTCTAATTTTTTTAGTTGCATGTTTAGTTCATTGATTTCCTCTTTCTCCAATTCATTCATGTAAGCATTTAAAGCTATAATATATCCCCTGAGAGTTGCTTTGAATGAATCCCATAGGTTTTGGTATGTTGTTTCATTATTATCATTATCTAGGATAAAATGGTTAATTCTTTTTATAATTTGTTTTTTGGTCTACTCATTTTTTAAAATGAGGTTATTCAGTTTCCAATTTGTTCTGGGTCTATATCTCCTTGGCCCAATATTGCATATGACTTTTATTGCATTGTGATCTGAGAAAGATGTATTCACTATTTCTGCCTTTCTGCAGTTGATCATTAGGTTTCATGTCCTAGTACATGGTCAATTTTTGTTTAAGTTCCATGTACTGCAGAGAAAAAGTTATATTCCTTTCTATCTCCAGTTTCCTCTATAAGTCTACCATATCCAGTTTTTCTCACAATCTATTTACCTCGTTAACTTCTTTCTTGTTTATTTTATGATTCAATTTATCTAGATCTGAGAGTGGGAAGTTGAGGTCTCCCACTAGTAGAGTTTTGCTGTCTATGTCTTCCTGTAGTTCTTTCAGCTTCTCCTCTAAGAATTTGGATGCTGTCCCACTGGGTGCATATATATTCAGTATTGAAATAACTTTATTGTTTATGGTACCTTTTAGGAGGATAAAGTTTCCTTCCTTATCTCTTTTACCACTTTTTTTTGCTGCTGCTTTTTCTGAGATAAGGATTGCTACCCCTGCTTTTTTTACTTCAGCCGAAGCAAAGTATATTTTGCTCCAATCTTTTACCTTTACTCTATATGTATCTCTCTGCTTCAAATGAGTTTCTTGTAAGTAGCATATTGTAGGATTCTGGTTTCTAATCCACTCTGCTATTTGCTTACATTTTAAGGGAGAGTTCATCCCATTCACATTCAAAGTTATGATTACTAATTCTTTATTGCCCTCCATGCTATCTTCCCTCTGTTTGTATTTTCCCCCTTCCCCCTTTATCCATATTCCCCACTATTTTGTTTCTGAATATCACCCCTTCAGTGTGTTTGCCCTCCTATATCAACCCTCCCCTGTCTTTCCCCCTTTCCCTTTTTCCCTTTTCCCTTCCCTTCCTTTTGTTAGTTCCCCCTTTTTCCCCCACTCCCCTTCCCTTTCTCCATCCCCCCTCCCCTTTTCCCCTTTTAATGCTTGAAAGGTTAGATGTTTTAGAAGTTAACTGAGTATGTGTAGATAGACTTTAAGCCAAGTCTGATGAGAAGAAGATTCGGGTGTTTCTCATCTGCTCCCTTCTTCCCCTCTATTACCATAGGTTTTTTGTACCTCTTAGTGTAATGAGATTTACCCCATTCAATCCCCTCCCTCCTCCCATCTCTTTCCTGTCCCCCTTTTTAAGGAGGTAGTGTTTTTTAGATCATTCTCTCTGAGTCACAGAAAATTCTGAGTGTCTGTCACTTCTAGTTAAGTATATTCTATCTAATAAAGTTTTTAGAGTCTTTCTCCCAAGTGGGGTTAAAGCCCATTACATCCCATTAGATAGCAGTCTCATGGATAGATCATGAATATCCATCATTTCTGGTTAGGTATATTCTCTCTGTTAGAGTTACAGTTCTCAAGATTTATGAGAATCTTTTCCCCCATGCTGGGATATAGCCAGTTTCAACTTACTGGATAGCAGTTTTTTTCCTTTTACCCCCCCCCTTTTTTACCTTTTCATGTGTCTATTGAACCTCCTGTTTGATGTCCAATTTTTCTATTTAGCTCTGGTCTTTTCATTAGGAATTTTTGGAATTCTTCCATTTCGTTGAATGTCCATCTTTTTCCCTGAAAGAGAAGGCTCAGCTTTGTGGGAAAGTAGATTCTTGGCTATATTCTAAGCCCCCTTGCTCTTCAAAATATCTCGTTCCAGGCCCTTCAATCCCTTAATGTTGAATCAGCCAGATCTTGCGTGATCCTTACTGTGGCTCCTTGATATTTAAATTGTTTCTTTCTGGCTGCTTGCAGGATTTTCTCTTTTGTCTGATAGTTCTGGAATTTGGCCACAACATTCCTTGGTGTTTTCATTTTAGGATCTTTTTCTGGAGGGGATTGATCTGTTCTTGCAATAACTACTTTGCCCTCCTGTTCCATGATATCAGGGTAGTTTTCCATCACTAGATCCTATAATATTAAGTCCAGGCTATATTTCTCTTCAATGTTTTCAGGAAGTCCTTTAATTCTCAGGTTGCCCCTCCTCCATCTATTCTTGAGGTCAGTGGTTTGTTTTCTTGTTGCAAGGTATTAATTGTCTCTCCCAAATTTTCCAGTTGATTTTTAAGCTCCTTCCTTATTTCTTCAGGGAAGTCTTTCTGTGCTGAAGACCAGATTGTATTCTCCTCAGAGGTTCTAGGTCTTTCTGTGTTAGGATCTTTCCCATCCAAGAATTTTTCTATGGATTCACCTTTCCGATGACCCTTCTTCATTTTGCTAAGACCTTGAGTTGGGGACGGACTGGTTCACAGGGGCTTGGGATCACTAGAGGCTTTACTCACTGAGTACAATTTCTTTTTTTTTTTAGGTTTTTTTTTGCAAGGCAAATGGGGTTAAGTGGCTTGCCCAAGGCCACACAGCTAGGTAATTATTAAGTGTCTGAGGCCAGATTTGAACTCAGGTACTCCTGACTCCAGGGCCGGTGCTTTATCCACTGCGCCACCCAGCCGCCCCTCACTGAGTACAATTTCTCTGACTGGCCAGTAGGAGGTGTTGGTTGCTTTCTCAGGAGTGTCTGTGACCTTGATTGAGGCCTTCTCCTTTTGCTTGAAAGGAGTAGTTGGAGCGATCGAATTCTTTTGCCTTCAATCAATGGTGCTCTTTACCCTGGTCTGAAGTCATTTGTCAGCTGGGCTAGTTATTCTGCTCACACACCTGGGCCTGGAAGAGGTCTCAGCTGTAATGGAGGCATGAACTCCGAGTTCCTCAGACCAGAGGAGCCCAGGGATGGTGTCCACAGCTCTCCTGCACCAGAACTCTCCCCCAGCCCTGTCCGAAAGCTTCAGAAGGACAGCACCAACATCAGTGCCTCTGCTCTCTAGTTGTCTCAAGCCCCTGCCTTCTAGACCCACTGCTGATCCAGCAGATCTGGTTCTCCAGCCCTCAGACTCCCAGCTCCAATTCAACTGCTAATCTGGCTGATCTGGGGCTGATCCTCCCTCTGAGCCCAGACTCACCCAACAGAATTCGTACAGTGAGGCTGAGGGAGACAAATCCTGAGGTAGATGTTCTTTCTCCTGGCTTCTCTGTCTGGGTTTTGTGAGTCAGATTTTTGTTAAGAAATTTAATTCATATGATAGATGGGGAAAGAGCAGGAGGCTTTAGAACTGTGCCTGTCTTCTCTCCACCATCTTGGCCAGAAGTCCTGTACAAACTTTTAAAGTATTGATCATACTTAACAAAATAGTAACAAAACTGCCCTATTTTCCCTCAAACCTCCAATTCATTCTTCTCATCTTTCCACCTCTATTTACATCTGTTTTCTAAAAACAACACACTATAGACTATATCAAAAAGAACTGCCCACCTTTCAAGGAAAATCTAGATTCAATTCTACCTTCTCTACAAAGTTTTCGTTTTACTTCCAATCGAAATGGACTACTAGTTACTCATTTCCTTAGTTATCACTTCAGGAAAATAGTATGTCTCATCTCCCTAGATGCAATCCTCTTCTCTTTGTCAAGCACTGGATAAATTGTTTATTGCTAAGGTACTGGGGAAAAGAGAAACAATAAAAAACAATTTCCTACTTTTTCCATTGGAGTAGAAAAGAGATATATATATATATATATATATACAGATGACAAAATAGAATGTTATCAGTTCAGAGGAGATCAAAATGGTATCACTGAGTATTTAGCATTTATAAAGCACATTTTTTACAAAACAACTAATTTTTTTTAAAAAAATGGATTCTCACAGCGACCCCAAGTGTTAGGTGTTGATATTAGCTCCATTCGACAGCTGCAGGATCTGAGGGAGCCAAGAATTAAATTATTTGTTCAAGGTCACACAGTCAATAAAGAAGATTTGAACTCAGGTCCAGCTTTCTACTCAGTTAACCTCACAGATGCCTTAAGAAACTCAAAGGACAGAAGGACATTGTACATGCTAATAGCAATATGGGAATGATGATCAGTCTAAATGGACTTGCTCATTTTATCAGTGCAACAATCAGTGATAATCTTAGGGTATCTGCAATAGATAATATCATATATATCTAAAGATAGAATTGTGGAGTTTAAACAAAGACCAAAGACAATTACCTTTAATTTTAAAAAGTTATCTTACTATATAATTTGGCTGTCTCTTATATTTTATTTTTTCCCTTAAGGATATGATTTCTCTCTCAACACATTCAATTTGAACCAATTGACTAATGTATAGCATGGAAACAATGTCAAGACTATCAGACTGCCTTCGGCGGGGGGGGGAGGGGGAAAACTTGTAAACTTAAAACAACTTAAAAATTAAAAAAAAAGAAATTCAAAAGAACTTGGACTTTTTCCATCACTCCTCAAATTTCTAAGCTTTGACACCTTGTTGAACCTGTCCACTCTAGTCTGCCAGGTTTTTTGCAAATTTAGCACATATTTTCTTTGGTCTTCTTTATCTTCATGAAGGATCAATGCCAGGGTGTTCTTTTTTTGGTATACTCCTCTTCCACAGTCACATACAAATAACCTTAACAGTCTTCAATATGTTGGGCTGTGAGCTCCCACAGGAATAACAATTATTGTATTAATGTTTGCAACTGGCCTTCCTTCCTTTGAGAAATTTTCTGTTGCTTTCATGAAATGTACTAAATAGCTGTAAGTTTAATATGAAAAATTAATTAGCATTGGGAGATAGATACCAAATAACCAATTTGATCTTCAAGATCTTTGCAAGAACTTCTTGATTGGGACTTTTTTAAAGTCTGGTACAAAGTTTCTCCAGAGAGAGGGGGATTTGGTACAGGCAGACTAACCCCCAATGTTCTTATGCATTCTTGCAGAGAGTGCTCTGAGATATAATAAAGTAAACAGGATGGAGGCAACTGGAAGAAAGATACAGCATCAGATCCCACTTCTAACACCTGACATTAGCTTTTGATCCTAGGCAAGTCATCTAACTTCTCAGACACAACTTTTATTGTTCATTCTTTGATTTTAGACCAAAGATAGTACAGGGTGCCTGAATGGAGTTAAGTCACCATTCTCACTCTCTTTCAGAGTCATCAAAGTTTAGAAGCAAGACAAAAACCAATTGTTACTAATAACCAATTTGATACATTCAGGGGGTGAGCTTTGCCCCTAAAACAAATAGGACATTTATTATGTTGAAATGGAAGATGGGTGGAGCTTAGTCAAGACTCTCTTTCATTATTCATTTTTATCTTTAGCAGAGCATTGAGCAATTGATAAGAAACTATATTCTCAGCAAGAAAAGGAAAGCAAGTTTGTAAGCTTGCCAATCTCTCTGTCTCTATCTCTTTTGTCTCTCTGTCTCTGTCTCTCTGTCTCTCTCTCTGTCTCTCTCTCTGTCTCTCTCTCTCTGTCTCTCTCTCTCTCTCTCTCTCTCTCTCTCTCTCTCTCTCTCTCTCTCTCCACATAAATACAAGACCACACACAGAAGCTCACAAACACACAGACAAATACCATTCTTCTCCACAAAAATTCAAAACAGCATGGCAGACTCCAAATGACAGTCTGAAAAAAAAAACATTTAAAAATTGAAATTTAATGGAATAAAACCAAGAAACTTACCAGCAGTCGCACATCTTGTCAAATAGACTGAACTAGTTTGAGGGTAACAAATAGGTCACAATCCCATTGATAAGTTAGGGGAGTGTCCATCCCAAACATCTGAAGATTTTCCCTTGGTGGAATGGGCAAATGAGAATAATTTGTTCCAATTGAAAATGAAGATAGCTGAGGCAAGATCTATAGGCCCTTAGAGTTTGGTCAGATATTGAAGACGCTAAAGTCATTCACTGCTTCCCTAGCCATAAACAGTCATTTTGACTTTTGTCTTGCTCCTTGAGTTCAATTACTCTGGAAGAAAAGGTGAAACTGAAGACATGGTGCATCTCTACCTCTCTGAAATTCAATTCACACTTGAATCAAGACATCACCCTGTGGTGTCACTGGTCCTTTTCAAAAAAAAAAAATCTTTTTGGAACACTTCTCACTTTCCCTTTCTCTTAAATCTTATTCCCCTAATTGTCTATGATACAATGACACTGTCTTCCCAATTGTCCAGTCCACAGACTACTTCCTCTCCCAACTCCAGGCATTTCCATTATGAGAATGCTCTCCTTCCTCATCTCACTCTCTTGGTCTCCCTGACTTCTTTCAAGTTCTCGATAAAATTTTTCCTTCCACAAGAGCCCTTTCCCAATCCTCCTGGATTTTAGTGTCATTAGTCTGTTAATTCTCTCCAATTTATCCAACCTATATCATGTTTAGATCAGAACTTCAAAAGAACATAGGCTGCCATTTCCTTTTCTTTGTATCCTATAACTTAGCACAGTACCTAGGATGTATTATACATTTAATAAAGGCTTGGTCAACCCATCTCCTTTGTGAAACCATTCTGTTTATTTCAAATAGTAAATATTTACTCTCTTTTCAAATAATCTTAGATCTGTTTTATTATATTTACTTTGTTTCACTCAACTATGTTTAGATATATGTATATTTTTATATGGGTCATAAGTGTGTTTGTTTATACCCACATTCACACACACACACACACACACACACACACACACACACACACACATACACTCAGACACAGACACAGTTATATTCACTATGTCCTTCTTAAATGCATCACAAAGTTAAAGAGGAAGGGAACTAATGGTTTGCTTTTTGCCTTGGTATTCCCAGTGTCTGGCATGGTGCCTTGTACTTGGATTATGTTTTATATAGGTTCATTGAATAAAAGATGAATGTGAACAGAGTATTACAGAAACCCACCATCTCAGAAAAAGAAAGAAAAGAAGTGAAAAGAAAAGACTTTTTCAGTCATCTAGATCAACTTTGTGTGCAAGCTCATATGCTATAGTCCTTGGTTTTGCTACTATGATATCAATAAAATCTAATGCTTCAAAAATGATGAAATGCCAAAAAAATCTGGTATGACTTTAATGTACTCAGTAGATGAAAAAAATGTCTAAAAGACAAAACCAAAGTGAGTTTCAATTTCCCCTGAATGATATATCCTTCCTGGTAAAAAAAAAAGTCATTGAAAATTGACCATTTTCTTGATGACAAGAGAAATTTTCAGTGGTAAAAACATCATCTAATATATTTTAGGTCAGAAATACTCTGCAACTGACTTCTAAGCCATACTGGGTTTATTCAATTGTTACCATTATTTGTGTGTGGAGTAGAATAAAATTTTGAAATAAAACATGAAATCAATTTGTTGTCAAACTATGAAATGAATTCTATATGAATTCTATTAGCAATCAAGTTACTACTATTAACAGCTACAATTCTATTAGTAATAGAATGGGCCCTTCTTCCAGACTAAACAATTTTTCTAACACAATTTCTAACAGACTAACACCATTTCAGAATAATACTTTGCATAAAGTAGATGCCTAATTAATGTGTATTATATGATCAGATTTACTATGGCATGGTATTTTATTATATTAATTATATTATATTATATTATTTTATTTTGTTTTATTTTATTTATTATGTTAATTTGCATTTCCTCAAGTTCTCTCATCCAGTTCTCTGCCCCAAAAATATTCTTTAAAAGGGATTGAGTTATCTTCATGATTATACAATGTCTATTTCAGAAATGAAAATGAGGTGACCCTACATCAAAGCATGGAAAGGCCTGTGCAGAGTCCTGGATGATCTGACCTTGACCAAAACTGACCTACAGAGGCAGCTAGAAAGTCTGAATGAGGAGTTGGCCTTCCTGAAGAAGAACTATGTAGAGGTGAGACAAAACTCTTTTATATCCCACTACACCATATCCCATTCCCTAAATTTTCACAATAGTCATGAAAACATTTTATAGGCTCTCCTTCCACTTTAGGAAATAAAAAGTCTTCAGGATGTGGTCACTAGTGATGTAAATGTGGAAATGGATACTCCAGGAGTGGATCTGACGGAATATCTGAACCATATAAGAAGCAAATATGAGGTAATGGCTGAACAAAATTGCAGAGATGCTGAAGCCTGGTTCAATGAAAAGGTAAAGCTTACATATCATACCTAAAAGCCACTAATCCCACCATAAAGGGAGCTGTTAGCTCAAAATGATTCTTTTCTCTCACTCCTCTACTCTGCTTTTATGATCCAAGAGCAAGGAATTGACCACAGAAATCAACAGTAATACTGAATAAGTGTCCAGTCACAAATCCAAGATCATCAAATTGAAACAAAATGTTCAAGCTTTGTAGATTGAACTAAAGTTACAACTGGCCCTGGTAAGCTTATGGATAGGGTATCTGCTTCCATAACTGCTGTATTTTCAAAATGGTTAGAAGCAATTCTCCATGAAGTTCAAGTTTTAGAGTTATTCATTTTTAAGATTTTTTATTCAACTTGTGATTCCAATAATGAATGTTCATCAAATTAGGAAATATATCATTAGGCTATCTTCATGAGCATGAAAGGGCAGATGGTAAAAGCTGACTTGAACTTGAAATGTAAAAATATTTTGTTTATGACAACTGGTCGCATCAATTTATGGTGTATAAATGATGAAAAACTGGAAGCAGTGTCAGACTTTATATTCATTGGCTCAAAGTTTAATGCAGACAGTGACTAAAGCCATAAAATTCAAAGAGACAGGCTCCTTGGAAGAAAACATACTAAAAATCAGAGATAATCACCTTTCCAACACTAGTCTTCACATTCAAAATTACAGTTTTTCTAGTAGCAATGTATCACTGTGAGAGCTATAGTATAAGGAGATTAAGCTTTTGAATTGTTTTATTGAGAAGACTTTTGAGAGTCCCTTGGACAGCACAGAATCCAATCAATACTGAAAGAAAATAATTCAGAGGGCAGCTAAATGGCAAAGTAGATAGAGCACCAGCCCTGTAGTCAGAAGGATCTGAGTTCAAATACAGCCTCAGACACTTAATAATTAGCTAGCTATGTGACTTTGGATAAGTCACTGCCTGAAATAAATAAAATTTTTTAAAAAGAGCAGGGGTGGCTAGGTAGCACAGTGATAGAGCACTGGTCCTGGAGTCAGGAGTCCCTGGCCTCAGACACTTAATGATGACCTAGCTGTGTGGACTTGGGGAAGCCATTTGACCCCATTGCCTTTGCAAAAAAATCCTTTAAAAAAAGAACATAAAATAATTCAGGCTATTTGATGTAAGGTCAACTACTAAAATGAAGCTTAAATACTTTGACAATAGAATGAAAATACAAGACTCATTGGACAAGACTCTGAAGCTGAGAATGATGGAAGGTAAAAGAAAAAGGCATTGGCAGAGGATGAGACAGATATAGAAGCAATGAGCATGAATTGGAAACACTTAAAGATATAAGGACAAGTTTTGCTATAACTTATGGGGTCATAAAGAACTGGAAACAACTGAATAACTGAACTATAACAACAGAGAGAAAGAAATAATGTAAGTACTATTGGACATTTGAAATACAACCAAGACCCCACATCAGGGCCAAAAGTGTGGATGGTATTGGATTGAAATTACTGAAAAACTAAAACTAGATCAGTTCACATATTTCTTAATATAATAAAAATTTGTCATTTCTTCATGAATTTGATGATGAGAAAGACCTTTGCTAAATGTCATTTCACACCATTTTCCTCTCTCCTTAGAAACAATCCCTGGAACAGCAGATCAGGGATGAAACAGAATGTCAGAATTCAGAATACCAAGTGTTACTTGATATCAAGATTCACCTGGAGAATGAAATTCAGACTTATTGAAGTCTACTAGAAGATGAAGGGTGAGTGAATTACCACTATTGGAAACTGTCCCAATACCAATTTCTACTTAAAGGAACTTTTCCCAACTTTTGAAAATCAAACAGCAATTAAAGGAGGAATACAGTTTTCTTGCCTGATTTTGACCAAGAAGTGATCATCACTGCTGAGTAAAATGGAAAGAACCAGAAAAACACTGTACCCCCTAATAGCAACATGGGGGGTGATGATCAATCTTAATGGACTTGCTCATTCCACCAGTGAAATAATCAGGGACAATTTCAGGGTATCTGAGATAGAGAATACCATATGTATCCAGAGAAAGAACTGTGGAATTTAAGCAAAGACCAGAGATTTTTACCTTCAATTTTTTTTAAAAGTTCTGGCCAACCATGCTAAGGTCTCCTGGCTTTCCCTCAGAGTCAATATGAAACAAGCCTCTTAACTGAATTCAAATCCACAAAATCCAGAGAAGAACAAAGGAAAACCTCTACCAATGAGGTCTATCTCAGGGGAACATGGGTGAGCTGGGGTGGGGCAGAAAGCAAAGAGACAGCACAGGGGCAGTGGGGTGAGATCTGGGATTAACCTCAGAACAACCAAGGAAGCTTTTCGTTTTGTAATCAGGCAGGAGAACTCTGGCAAGGTTGGAGGGAGAGTTCCAGCACAGCAGGTGGGAAAGCTCCAGCGAGAGGGCTAAACATCAATACATTCAGCTCTGCTGACCTGGAAGACCAGGGCTGCAGGTCCCATATCTTCAGCAGAGTCCTCCTGCTTCCAGTTGAGCCCCCCTACCCCCACCCCATCCCTGTGAAAGAAAGGGACTCTTCCAGAACAAAAACAATAACAACCTCCCCACCCCCCAAGGCTCAGGTGTGGGCAGCAGATCTCTCTCAGTACAAAATGAATAATAGGATTAACTATATAGCCTGAGGACTCACCCCACATTGTTCAAGGATAGTTCAGAACCTGCTGCTCCCCACATCCCACCCTCCAGGTCTAGGGAGTGGACAACAAATCAAGGTCACAGATACTCCAGAGAAAACCTCTATCATCCCCTACTGGCTGGTCCACGTGGAGTTACTAAGCCCAGTGAGCTAAGCCTCTAGGGTTTTAAAAACAAAAGGTCTGTGAATCAGCCCTTCCCCCAATACAAGATCCTAGGAAAATGAAGAAAGGTCAGCAGGAAGGGGTGGGGGAGGGGTCCATTGAAAACTATCTCAAAGACAAAGACCTTTACTTGGGGAAAGCTAGAATTTCTGAGGAGAATACAGATTAGTCTCCAACCCAGAAATATTTCTTAGAAGAAATCAGGAAAAATTTTAAAAATCAATTGGAAAAATTGGGAAAAGAAACTCAACAGAAAATTAACAACTTTGCAAGAGAAAATTAACACCATACAACAAGAAAAAAATCCTTGGAAAAATATAGTTGGACAAGTGCAAAAAAGAAAATAATTCTCTGAAAACTACAATTGGACAAATGGAAAACTCCTTCAAAAAGGAGTTGAAAAAGGTAAATTAAGAACATTCTTCTCTAAAAAAAAACGAATGGAATCCATGGAAACTAATGACTTCTTAAGACAATAAGAATCTGTTAAACAAAACCAAAAATCAAAAAAAAAGAAGAAAACATAAAATACCTCATCAGCAAAACTACTGACCTAGAGAATAGATCCAGAAGAGACAACTTAATAGCATTGGACTTCCTGAACATATTGAGGATAAAAAAAAGCCTGGACTCAATATTTGAGAATCTTTTGAAGGAAAATTGCCCTGATATCATGGAACCATAGGTCAAAATAGTTATTGAAAGAATACATCAATCCCTTCCTGAAAAGGATCCCCAAATGGCAACATCAAGGAATATTGTGGCCAAATTTCAGAACTATAAGAGAAAAGAGAAAATCCTGCAAGCAGTCAAAAAGAAACAATTTAGATACCAAGGAACAACAGGAAAGATTACACAGGACCTGACTGCATTAACATTAAAGGACCAAAGGTCCAGAAAAATGATATTCTGAAGAGCAAGGGAGCTTGGAATACAGTCAAGAATCCACTATCCTGGAAAACTAAGCCTTCGCTTCCAGGGGAAAAGATGGACATTTACAAAAAATAGGAGACTTCTAACTTTTCCTGATGAAAAGAACAGAGCTAAATAGAAAATTTGGACTTCAAAGAGGAGACTCAAGAGACATATGAAAAGGAAAAAAAGGGAAAAGAAAAAAAAATGCTATCCAATAAGATGAAACTGGCTATATCCCCACCTGGAAGAAAGATTCTCATAACTCTTGAGAATTGTAACTCTGTTAGAGAGAATATACTTAGCCAGAAGTAATGGACACTCATGACTTGTCTGTGACTCAGAATGATTTAAAAACACTACCTCCTTAAAAAGGGGGACAGTAAAGAGATGGGTGGATAGAAGAGATTGAATGGGGTAAATCATATTACATGAAGAGATACAAAGGACCCATTGCAATAGAGGGTAAGAAGGGAGGAGGTGAAAACCACCTGAATCTTGTTCTCATCAGAATTTGGTTCAAAGAAGGATTAACATACACACACTTAGTTAAGTTAAGAAATTTATTTATCTTTCAAATATTAAAAGGGAAAAGGAGGAGGGGGAGGAAAAGGGAAACTAACAGAAGGAAGGGAAGGAAGAAAGCAAGGGGAAAGGGGAAAGATAGGGGAGGAGTGGATATAAGGAGGCAAACACAGTGAAGGAGGTAGTATTCTGAAGTAAAGTACTGGGGAATATGGATAAAATTTTTAAAAAGGGGGAAATACAAACAGAGGGAAGATAACATGGAGGGCAATAAAGAATTAGTAGTTATAACTTTGAATGTGAATGGGATAAACTCTCCCATTAAATATAAGCAAATAGCAAAGTGGATTAAAAACCAGAATCCTACAATATGCTGCTTAAAAGAAACTCATTTGAAGCAGAGAGATACATATAGAGTAAAGGTAAAAAGTTGGAGTAGAATATATTTTACTTAAGTGAAAAAAGCAGAGGTAGCAATCCTTATCTCAAACAAAGCAGCTGCTAAAATAGATCTCATTATAAGACATAAAGAAGGAAATTATATCCTCTTAAAAGGTACCATAGACAACAAAGCAATTTAAATTCTAAATATTTATGCACCAAGTGATATAGCATCCAGATTCTTAGAGAAGCTGAATGAGATCTCAACCTCCCTCTCTCAGATTTAGATAAATCTAACCAAAAAATAAACAAGAAGGAAGGTAAATAGAATGTTAGAAAACCTAGACATGATAGAAGTTTGGAGAAGACTGAATGGGGATAGAAAGGAATATACTTTTTTTCCTGCAGTACATGGTACTTACACAAAAATTGACCATGTACTAGGGCATAAAAATCTTATAATCAAATACAGAAAGACAGAAATAATGAATACTTCCTTTTCAGATCATAATGCAATAAAAATCATGAGCAATAATGGAGAGACAGACCTATAACTAAGTGGAAAACTAAATAACCTCATTTTAAAGAATGAGTGGATCAAACACCAAATTATAGAGAGAATTAATGATTTCACCCTTGATAATGACAAAAACAAGACAACATACCAAAACTTATAGGATACAGCAATGGCAGTTATTGGGGATATATTATATCTTTAGCTGCTTATATGAATAAAATAGAGAAAGGAAATCAGTGAACTAGGCACCCAACTAAAAAATTAGAGAAAGAACAAATCAACCCCCCCAAGTAAATACCCAATTAAAAATTCTAAAAATTAAAGGAGAAGTGAATAAAATTGAAAGCAATAAATAAAACCAAGAGTTGTTTTTTGATAAAAACCAATAAAATTGATAAACCTTTAGTTAATTTGATTAAAAATAAAGAAGAAAACCGAATTACTAGTAACATAAATGAAAAAGTTGAACTCAATGAGGAAGAAATTAAAATAATAATTCAGAATTATCTTGCCCAACTATATGCCAGTAAATTTGATAATCTAAGTGAAATGGATGAATATTTACATAAATATAAGTTGCCCAGGTTAAATGAAGAGGAAATAAAATACCAAAATAAACCTATCTCAGAAAAAGAAATTCAGCAAGCTATCATTGAATTCCCTAAGAAAAAAATCTCCAGGGCCAGATGGATTCACAAGTGAATTCTATCAAATAATTGGTTCCAATTCTATACAAACTCTTTGGAAAAATAGGTGAAGACAGAACTCTGCCTAACTCCTTTTATGACACTATTATGGTGCTTATACCTAAACCAGGAAGAGTCAAAACAGAGAAAGAAAATTATAGACCAGTTTCCCTAATGAATATGGATGCAAAAATCTTTAAAATCTTAGCAAAGTGATTACAGCAAGTTCTCACTAAGATAATACACTATGACCAAGTAGGATTTATCCCAAGAAGGCAAGGTTGGTTCAGTATTAGGAAAACTGTTAGTATAATTGACTACATCACTAACAAACCTAACAGAAATCATATGATTATCTCAATAGATGTACTCAATAGTAGTATCTACCTGAAACCATCAACAAGCATTATATACAATAGGGATAAGCTAGAGATATTCCAGGTAAGATCAGGGGTGAAACAAGGATGCCCCTTATCACCACTACTATTCAATATTGTATTAGAAATGTTAACTTCAGCAATAAGAGAAGCAAAAGAAATTGAAGGAATTGGAATTGGGATGGAAGAAACAAAACTATCACTTTTTATAGAAGACATGATGGTATACCTAAAAAAATCTAAAAACTAGTAGTTTTTAGTAATAATTAGCAATTTTAGCAAAGTCACGGGATATAAAATAAACCCTCATAAATCCTCAGCATGTCTATATATCTATAGCACGATACAGCAGCAAGAGCTAGAAAGAGAAATTACACTTAAAGTAACTTCAGAGAATATAAACTATTTGGAAGTCTACCTGCCAAGGCAGACTCAGAAAATCTATGAAAACAACTATAAAACATTTTTCACATAAATAAAATCATATTTAAATAACTGGGTAAATATCAACTGCTCATGGATAGGCCAAGCTACCAAAATAAAAATGACAATTCTACCTAAATTAATCTACTTATTTAGTGCCTAACCAATCGAACTCACATAAAATTACTTTAATGAGCTAGAAAAAAATTGTAACTAAATTCATATAGAGAAACAAAAGTCAAGAATATCCAGAAATTTAATGAAAAAAAGTACAAAAGAAAGTGGTTTAGCCTTACCAGATCTAAAATTATATTATGAAACATCAGTGATCCAAAAAGTCTGGTGTTGGCTAAGAAATAGAAATATCTAACACATACCACTACTGGGTCTATACCCTGATGATATTATGCAAAAGGGTAAAAATATCACTACAAAAATATTCATAGCAGCCCTGTTTGTGGTAGCAAAGAATTGGAAATCGAGTGAATGTCCATCAACTGGGGAATGGCTGAACAAATTGTGGTATATGTATGTTATGGAACACCATTGTTCTATTAGAAATCAAGAGGGATGGGATTTTAGAGAAGCCTGGAAAGACTTACATGAACTGATGTTGAGCAAGATGAGCAGAACCAGAAGAACATTGTATACCCTAACAGCAACACAGGGGTGATGATCAACCTTAATGCTCATTCCTTGCTCATTCTATCAATGCAATAATCAGGGACAATTTTAGAGCACCTGTGATAGAGAATACATCTATATCCAGAGAAAGAACTGTGGAGTTTAAACAAAGACCAAAGTCTATTACCTTCAATTTTTTAAATGTCTTATGTACTTCATAATATTGCTATATCTAATATTTTATTTTCTCCTCAAGGAGATGATTTCTCTCCCAACACATTCAATTTCAAGCAATGCACAGCATGGAAACAATGTAAAGATAATCAGACTACCTTCTTGGGGGGGATGGAGGGAGGGAAGGGGGGAAATTGTAAAATTCAAACCATTGCAGAAAATGATAGGTAGAAGCTACTATTGTATATAATTGGAAAAAAATTTTAAGTTGTCTTATGTACTATATAATTTTGCTATCTGTAATGTTTTAGTTTTTCCTCAAGGATATGATTTTTCTCTTAACACATTCAATTTTGATCAATGTATAGCATGGAAACAATGTAAAGATTATCAGACTGACTTCTGTGGGAGGATGGGGGAAGGGAAGGGAGGTGGGAGAAAACTGCAAAAAAAAAGAAAAAAGAATTAATTCCTATGAATTTTTTGGCAATTGTAAAAAAGTTTTAAAAATAATAAAAAAAGAAATGATCATCATAACCAAAAAGATATCATTACAAGTGTCTTCAAATTCTGTCTCTCTATCTCTGTCTTTCCCTCTTCCTCACTTCTGCTTCTCCCTATTTCACCTAGACTGAAAGTTCAATGACCACTCATGGGGTCAGTTCCTATATTGACAAGCTCAAGGGCTTTCACCTGTCCTGATTTTCACATGTGGGATGATTTGTCCCTCCTTAGATGGCTTGTTGGATCTCTAATCCCATGGGCTCACCATATGAGTACCATATATAATGATGATATCCAATTAACTTTAGCCCTACTGAAGTTCAGACTACCCAAACTCAAGTGATCCAACAGTCTCAGTTCCCTCAGTAGGAAGGACTATGAACATATGCCATCACACTTAACCATCAATTTCTTTTCAAACTATTTAGCTTTTCTAAGTGTAATAAAATCTGGGAGAAGGACATATATTTTCTTATATACATGGATTTATATGCATATGGATTTTCATATGCATATGCAATTTAATAATAATTAAAATTATTTTCTCATTTTATATTTATATTTCTAGTAGTTCATCTGGAAGGGATGACTATGGAGAGAGACCTCAGGCAGTGGATATAGAAGTTTTGGCAGCAGGTGATGTGGCAAAACTTCCAATTCATGATAATCAATGAGAAGAAATTTGGTATGAGTAAAATAATTGGACAGTACAATAAGTCACAATGTTCTGAGTATTGCCCACCTGCCTCTTTCTACCTTTTAGTCAAAAATATTCCAGTGGTGGTCAAGGGGTTAGCAGCTCCAGTGTTGGAAATGAAGAAATTTCTTGTGGCAGTGGAGGATTCAAAAGTTCTTCCACTAGAGAAGATTCAAATGGAGGGCAAGGAGGAAGTACTGGAACTGGATGAGAATCTCCATCTAAAAACAGCTCTGGAACAGGGTCAGTAGACACTAACTGGGGCAATTATAATTCATTTTCATTTCTGGTGGGTTTATGAGGTCTTTCCTTTCATTCATCTTAAGGATGGAAACAGAAAAGTTTTTTCATTTTCAGAAAGAAATTATTTATATAATAATTTTGAGGATAAAGAGCTCCTTTAAACAGAAATGACATCTCTATAGAACAATAACAATAAGAGAAAGAGTGAGTGTGTGTGAGAGAGAGAGAGAGAAAGAGAGATACAGAGAGACAAAGATACACAGAGAAAGAGAGTCAGAGACAGAGAGAGAGAGAGAGAGAGAGAGAGAGAGAGAGAGAGAGAGAGAGAGAATAAGAGAGAGAGAAAGAATGAGAGAGAGACTTTGTTTTCCAAAGAATACAGGTGTATAGTGCAAGCTCTGGAAGGATCTCAACTAAAGGCAAGATTTTTAATATGAGCTAAGTGACTAATTATGAATCTTTTGTTTGAGAATTATTCTAGCAAAGTTGACAGAAGGCCTAAATCAATTTGACTAAATTATGAGGAAAGTTTTAGTCAGGGCAACTCTGTAAGGCCATCTAGTGAATGTTCAAAGTCTCCTATGTTGATGAAAGAAAGACCAATACTAACAAAATCATAGATCTTTGAATATTGACAGAGTAAAGAAAAATAAGATACTGAAAATTTAAATAAAACTCTGGAAAATCCACTATTGTTAGACTCTTTTTTTATTCCTTTAAATTAGAAAGTTAGTTTGCGTATCTACATTAAAGTATTTTGATTGGTAAACATATCTTTCTTTCAAGGACCATATCACAATTTCTCTATTTATAATATGGTATTTTAGTTTATGATTTCCCTCACTGCTACTTGTCAAATTTCCTTGCTCAAGTTCATCCTGGGGGTTCTCTAAAACTCTCCTAAAATTCATTAAAGAGAAGCAAACTTCATTATATAGCAGAAATACCAAATTAACTATTTTCACCTCCAGATTCTGTTGGGAACCATTTGATCAAGAACATTGTTGAGGAAGTGGACCCTGATGGTAGAGTCCTTTCAAATAAATTGGAATCTGAGATCAAGAAGCACTATTATTAATCAGTGCTGACATGGAAAGGTCTCTTTCCATAGACAACAAATATCAGTGTCAGGAAAAGGAAATCTCCACCATTCCTAATTATCATTGATATCTTCTCTTTTAATATAAAGTGACTATAGTTTCTTTCCTATTCCTTTTCTTTCAATGAAAATAGTTCACAAAGAAACTTACTGTTCCTATTTACTGATATATATTTTAATAAACTTTCTTACTTATCCAAATAATGCAATTGTGTCCATGTTTCTTTTTTAATAAGACATTAATAACCTTAACAGGAGAGGATATAGTATCAAAGGATAAAAGTAAAGTCCTAGACCATCCAGTCCAGCACATTCATTTTGCAGAGGTTCAGAGAAAGAAAGTGACTTCCTCAAAAGTCACACATGTAGTAATTCCCTTGGGGTTAGAATTTGACCTTCAGTCAAATGATTCTAAGGTCAGGGCTCTTCCAAAAATTACTTATTCAAAAATTGTTTGCAAGCATATTTTAATTTACCAAACCAAAAGTTTTTTTCCATTTCAGATTAGTGTCCTAAGATTGAATAAAGTAGTTTCTCCTAAAACAGTTCCCATACATTGTCAAATTTAAGAAAAGTTTTCTCCATAAAGGTATAGAGCATGTACCCTCTTTCTAACTCTCTAGGATCCAATTAGGGGTTTCTAAATATTCATAATAATCAATGAGAAGAAATTTGGTATGAGTAAAATAATTACACAGAACAATAAGTCGCAGTGTTCTTGAGTATTGCTCACCTGCTTCTTTCTACCATTTAGTCAAAAATATTAATATCTCCTCACATATTCAACATGGAAGACAATCTCTCCAGTGGAGAAAGGGTTGAGGGAAAGGTCAGAATTATTATTGTTTAGTTGATGTGGAAATCATATAATAATTTAAGAAAGAATATGGAATAAGTTGTCTATTTATCTTTGAACTTCAGTATTCAAGTGAAGCCATATGTGGAAGTTAGAAATTTACTAGCCCTTCTGACCAAAGACCACTAAAAGGAAGAGGTAATTGATTTAAGTGAACAGTCCAAAAGGACTAAATTGTCTCTTTAAAAGGAACTTTAATATTATAAGAGGGGAAATCTTACATTGGATACCATTATGATTAAAAATCCATGATAATCAATGAGCAGAAATATGGTTAAATGACTAAAATAAAAGGATAGTCACAACGATCTGGTTATTGTTCACCTTCCTCTTTCTATCTTATATTCAAAAATATGAACACCTCCTCACATATTCAACAGGGAGAGTAATCTCTCCAATGGAAAAAGGGCTGAGGAAGGAGGTCAGAATGATTATTGCTTGGTTGATGTGGAAATTGAAAAGCAACTTAAGAAAGAATAAGTGATGAGTCCTCTATAAATCTCCAACCTTCAGCCTTCAAGTGAAATCATATGTTGAAGTTTAAAATTTACAAGCCCTTCTAATCTATGACACTAAGAGGAAGCAATAATTAAGATAAGTGAACAGAATAAAGGGAATGGGTAGTCTAAATATCATAGAAGGGGTATTACGTTGGATACTATTTTGAGTAGTGCCACAAGAAATTCATGGTATAAAGGTGTGTTCCATTTAAATAGCAAAACTTATTAACAGGTTAATATCCAGCTATTCACTTTCATAAGACCCAGACAGGTATTTGAGCACTGTAACTTGCTTGTCAAACCAAGTGAGACTGGGTCACTTCACTGAAATAAACCCACTCACACGGTGGGGAAAAAATCTGTAAAGAAGAGAGGCGGGGGGTGGGGAGTTAGGTGGCACAGTGGCCCTGGAGTCAGGAGGACCTGAGCTCAAATCTGAACTCAGATACTTAATAATTACCTAACTGTGTGACCCTGGGAAAGTCACTTAACCCTTAGTCTTGCCAAAAAAAAAAAAAAAAAAACAAGAAAAGAGGCTATACCTCCTACCTGGGATTGACAAACTTCAAGACCAAGGTTCTGATGATTCAAATAGAAAGCTCCCTACTTATCCCGGGATAAGGTTCTCTGAACTTTCTGAAAAAGAACATTTGAAATCCAAAGGAAAAGAATGATATAACATCCAAGCAAAACTATCACAGAACCAATCCAAGGATTCAAATAGATTGATCCATTCAGTAAGAACTTCCCAGTGACTCAATAATCAGTTCAGCCCAGCCTGGTATTAAACAAACTCAAAGAAACTGTTGATACAGAATGACAGTAGTCATGCCCCTATACCAGTGTATGTTGGCATCAGTTGTTGTCAGTGAGGAAACAGCCCTTGGCAGATCATCCTTTTTCTTAGAGATTCCTTGGAGGCATGTGAAGACCAAGTCCATCAAACAGCAGAGCAATTCACCCATCTCCAAACCAAACTCCACAGTGAACTTTATGAAAACTCTCCAAAGAATGAAAAGAGAAAGGAAGATGTACAATTCTAAAATTTGGTGTTTCCAGCATATATGCCTCACAGCTATTATACTAAAAAGATGTATACTATTACCATGGAGTGCTATGTAATGTTTTTTCTGTCATTTGAATAATTGACTTTTTAAAGGACCATCTGCTAACAATGTTTAAGGGAAGTACTCAATAGTAGGTCATATCAGTTACAACATTGGATATAATCTTGCATAGGATGTCCCTTGAAAACCAATGTCAAAGTAGCTCCTCTGGTTATCACATAAGCCAAAGCAAGTTGGAAGAGTGATCTTCAGAGACAATGCTTCTATAGCAAAAAAGGAAGAATTAAAACACAAGCACTTCAGAAGAACTGAAAACTTCCAGACTTTCAAAACTAACAGAAAACAACAGAATTAAAAAACCTGAAACTTCCAACAGTGGCCCCTCAATCTCTAGAACAGAGACCAACTTTAATATAAAGTTAAACATCAAGAAATAGTTCAAAAAATAACCTGACCATAGAAAGTTACTATGGTGACAAGGAAGATCAAAACATAAATTCCAAAAAGAATATTAGAATTCAGAGAAAATATTAATTGGTCTCAGATCCAAAAAAAGAACTTACAGAAGGGTTCAAAAAGGTCACAAAAATCAACTAAGAGAGGATGAGGAAAAATTGGAGGAAAGAAATTCAAGTGATGCAAAAAGAAAATAACCAAACATAAGAGACCAAATTGTAAAATAGGTGAAAAAAAAATCAATTGAAGAGAACAACTCTTTAAAAACAAGAATTGGCCAAAGACAAAAATATAGGCATAAAAATTCACTGATGAAAATAACTCTAAAAAAGTAAAATTAGTCAAATGGAAAAGGAGGTACAAAAGCTCACTGAACAAAATAATGCATTAAAAATTAGAATCAGACAAGTGGAAACTAATAACTCTTTGAGACATCAAGAAAATAAAACAAATCAAAAGAATGGAAAAATAGGGAAAACATGAAATTTCCAATTGGAAAAATACCTTACATGGAAAACAAATCAAGGAAAGATAATTTAAGAACTACTAAACCACTTAAAAGTCATGATAAAAAATAAACTAGACCTCATACTTCAAGAAATTAGGTAAAACTGACATTATCCTAGAACAAGATGGTAAAATGGAAATTGAAAGAATTCACTGATCACCTTTTTTAAAATTTTTTTACACTGATCACATTTTAAAAGAAATCCCCAAATAAAAATTACTCAGATTATTACAGTCAAATTTGAGACATCCCAGGTCAATGAGAAAATGTTGCAAGTAGCCAAAAAGAAACAATTCAAATATCCTGAATCCAAGCTTTAGTAACTTCTACATCAAAGAACTGTAAGCACACTAGTGATCCTGACTACTGGGGAACAGACACCTTGATCACAGTTTCACAGTTCCAAGACAAAAAAACCATACTTTTGGTCATTTACAAACTAAAATGGAGATTCAAAAAGCAATGACTACACTCTCCTTAGACCATACTCCACTTCATGATTTATACAGTGTTCAGGAAGATTAGTATTTCTTCTGTGACTTGGAAAATAAATCAAGGAGAGATAATTTATTTTTTGAGGTGTCTTTTTTTTTGCAAGGCAAATGGGGTTAAGTGGCTTGCCCAAAGTTACACAACTAGGTAATTATTGTCTGAGGTCAGATTTGAACTCAAGTACTACTGACTCCAGGGCCAGTGGTCTATCTGCTGCACCCCCTAGCTGCCCAAGGAGAGACAATTTAAGAATTATTAAACCATTAAAACAAGATTGCATTTCAATCTCTTCTCAAAGTTATTTATACACCTTTGTTGTCCACCTAATTCCCCAGCTTTCATCAATGGGTACAAGAAGTTGTAGCATACATAGCAGTCAGACCCAGAAAACCATTTGAGGTTGAGGATAATTGAAAAATCTCAAGGAGTTGGTGAGTTGGGGGATATTTATCCCAAGCATGTGAAGATTTCCCTGGTGTAATGAGCACATGACAACAATTTACTCCAACAGTCATGAGGTAGGTTAAAATAGGCATTGTGGCAAAATACGAGCTTTCTCAGAGCAAGGCTTGATGCCAAGGTCATCTGCTGCATCCCAGATCATTCCTGGTCATCTTGGCTGTCTCTGGACTTTGATGATTCAGGAAGAGAAAATAAGAAAAAATAAGGCTGATGACTTTGTGCTACTCTGCTTCATTTAAATCTAATTCAAGGACTAATTAAGAAATCCCCCCATAATCTCACCAGTGCTCTTCAAAAACAACAAACAAACAGCAACAATCACTTCAGAAGAATTGGGAACTTACAGACTCCTGGAAACTAACTCTGAAAAGAACACAAAAAACCTGAAGTCTCAAACAGTACTCCCTGAATCCCTCAAAGTTCAACCTTAAGAAATAGGCTAAAAATGAGCAAATAACAAAAAAGAACCTGTCCATAGAAAATTATTATAGTAACAGGGAAGTTCAAAACACAAACTCAAAAGAATAACAGTTGAAACATCCCTATGCAAAGCCTCAAAAAAAACTGTAAAGTGGTCTCAGCCCCCCAAAAAAAGAATCATGGAAGAACTCAAAAAGCATTAAATTCAAATAATAAAGATAAAATTTGGAGAAAAGAAATTAGGGCAATGCAAGAAAAAAAAATAACACTTCAAAAAACAGAATAGACCAAATAGCAAAAGAGGCAAAAAAAAAATCTCTGCAGAGAACACTTTAAAAAGCAGAATTAGCCAAAGAGAAAATATGTTTACAAAAATCCACTGAAGAAGACAATTCCTTAATTTGCCAGATGTTAAAAGAAGTCCAAAAGTTCACAGAAGAAAATAATAATTTAAAAATTGGAATTGGGGGGCAACAAGGTAGTGCAGTGGATAGAGTGCCAGCCCTGGAGTCAGGAAGATCTGAGTTCAAATCTGACTTCAGACACTTAATAATTGCCTACTTGTGTGACCTTGGGCAATTCACTTAACCCCATTGCCTTAAATAAATAAAAATAAATTTAAAATATAATTTTAACAAATCAGACTGGGACAAGTGGGAGTTAATAACTTTATGAGATATCAATAAAGAAAAGAAAGAAAAAAACAGGGAAAATGTGAAATATCCAAAAGAAAAATTAAATGGCTTGGAAAATAAATCAAGGAGAGCTAATTTAAGAATTATTAAAACATCTAAAAATCATGATCAAAAAAAAGAACTGAGACATCATACTTCAAGAAATTGGTTTTTTTTTAAATGCTATATAGATAGGGACAAAACCAAGATGGCAGAATAAAGGTAAGGACTAACCTGGGCTCCTCCCCTAAACCACTCCAAATATCTTTAAATAATGAATTCTAGAGTGACAGATCCCACAAAAAGACTAAGTGAAACAATTTTCCATCCCAAGACAACTTGGAAGATCCAAGGGAATTGTTGTGCTGGGATTAGAAAGGGCCTGCAGAGCAGCACCCACCAAGCTGGAGCAAACTGGCTCCAGTCATCCAGGAACAGACCTCAGATTGCCTGCATCCCTGGGGGTGCCTGAGTCATGGCAGCAGTGGCAGTTTCCAGTCCTTTCAGGTCAGAAATTGCCAATGACAATTAGGAAGCTCAGCAGGAAAATTCTGCCACATCATAGGGAAATCGGCACCAAGTCCAGCACAGGCCACTGCACAGATCTGGCCCCAGAGGATTAGGAACAGGCCTGGGGTGCCACTGACAGGGAGCCACCCAGCAGCTACTTCCAGAGCACTCAGCCCATAAACAGTAAGGGGGTCGGGGAAGATTGCAAAGGTCTCTTTGCTATCCCTGAGGCAGAGTTCTGTTGTTTTTGCCAATCCCAATCTGGGGTCCAAGTCTCAGGAAAAGAAATAGAGGCACAATACAGATTAATACCATAGCAGAGCCAGGACCTTCCTTACAATTCCAGGACAGAAAGGAGTGCTTGTAGTCATCCACAGAACAGAAGACAGGCAAGGAGAGTCATCATAACCTCTCATAAAACCTTGGAGGAGGGTGGCTAGGTGGCATAGTGGATAGAGCACTGGCCCTGGAGTCAGGAGTACCTGAATTCAAATCCGGCCTCAGACACTTAATAATTACCTAGCTGTGTGACCTTGGGCAAGCCACTTAACCTCATTTGCCTTGCAAAAAGCTAAAACAAAAAAACCTTGGAGGAATTAAGAACTTGCAGGTCTCTGGCAGATGTTCCAGAAAACAACTGAAAAACTCTCAGAAGTTTGGTACAGTACATCCTCCACCTTGGAGCCCCACCTTAACAAAGAACTAAAATCAAGTCACAGGCTGAGGAAATGAGCAAACATCAGGAGTAAAACATCTGACCATAGACAAGTACTTTGGTCCTATGAAAAAAAATACACTCAGAAGGTAACAAAATCAGAACTCCTACATCCAAAACCTACAAGTTGAATTGTCTCAGGCTATGAAAGAGCTCAAAAAAAGATTTTGAAAATCAAATAAGTGAGGTAGAGGAAAAATTGGAAAGAGAAATGAGAGTGATGCAGGAAAATCATGAAAACCAAGTCAGCAATTTGGTGAAAGAGACACAAAATAAAAATCCTGAAGAAATTCCAAAAGGCCAATAAGAAGAAAAATGTCTTAAAAAGCAGAATTGAGCAGTTGGGAAAGGAGATACAAAAGCTCTCTGAAAAAAAAGATTCCTTAAAATGTAGAATGGTGCTAAGGGAAGCTAATGACTTTGTGAGAAATCAAGAAACAATAAAACAAAACCAAAGGAATGAAAAACTAGAAGAAAATGTGAAATATCTTACTAGACAAGCAACTAACCTGGAAAACAGATCCAGAAGAGATGATTTTAAAATTATTGGACTATCTGAAAGTACCAAAAAACAGCCTAGACCTCATTTTTCAAGAAATTCTCCAGAAAATCTACCCTGATATCCTAGAAGTAGAGGGTAAAATAGAAGTAGAAAGAATTCACTGATCACTTCCTGAAAGAGATCCCAAAATGAAAACTTCCAGGTATAGTATAGCCAAATTTCAGAACTCCCAAGTCAAAGAGAAAATATTATAAGCAGCCAGAAAGAAATAATTCAAATATCATGGAGCTACAGTCAAGATAACACAAGATTTAGCAGCTTCTAAATTAAGGTCACAGAGGGCTTGGAATATGATATTCTGGAAGACAAAAGAGTCTGGATTACAACTGAGAATCAATTGTCCAGCAAAATTGAACCTACTCTTTCAGAGGAAAAGATGGACATTCAATGAAATAGGGGACTTTCAAATTTTCTGGATGAAATGATCAGAACTGAACAGAAAGTTTTATCTATAAGTACAAGACTGAGGAGAAGATTAGAGAGGGTGGGCAAGAAGGGCAAATCATGAGGGGCTTAATGATGTTGAACTGCTTATTTTCCTTCATAGGAAGATGATAATGATAACTCATATGAACCTTCTCATTTATTAGGGCAGTTAGAAGGAGAATATATAGACAAGGCATAGGAAGGAGTTGAATTTGAAGGTATAATTAGTAAAAAGATGAATTGAATGGGGGAAGAAAGGAACATACTGGGAGAAAGAGAAAGGAGAGGTAGAATGGATAAGTTATTTCACATAAAAAAGGTAAGAAAAAAATTTTTGCAGAGGAGTGGAAAAGGAAAATGGTGATCAGGGAATGAGTGAGCCTTATTTTCATCAGAAGTTGCTCAGAGAGGGAATAACATATGCACCCAATTGGGTATAAAATTCTTTCTTATCCTAGAGGAAAATAGGAGCAGAAAGGGATGGGAGAAAGGGGATGGGGAGGTGGGGGTAGTAGAAGGTAGTCAGATGCAACACACTTTTGAAGAAGGATAGGGTGAAAGGAGAGAGAGACAATAGAATAAATGGGGTGGGGGGAATAGGATGAAGGGAAAATACATCTAGCAATAGCAACTGTGAGAAAAAATACTGAAGTAAATTCTCTGACGGACTTATGATAAACAATACTATCCATCCCAAAGATAGAGCTGATGGTATCTGAATACAGATTGAAGCATATTTTTTTCTCATTTTATTTTTCTTGAGGTTTTTCTTTCTTTGGTTTATTGGGGGGGGGATTTGTTTGCTTTTGCAACATGACTATTGCAGTAATGTTTTTCATGGCTATACATTTTTAACCTACATCAAATTATTTGCTTTCTCAATGGGAGAGTAGACTGGGAGGAAAGGAGACAATCCAGAATTCAAGGTTTTTAAAGTGACTGCTGAAACATGCTTTTGCATGTAGCTGGGGAAAAACTTTTAAATAAAATGAATATTTTTTAAATGATTAAAATAAAATAAAATAAAATAAAATAATAATGCAAGCAGCTAGAAAGAAACAATTCAAATATTTGAATCCATAATCAGGATAATACAAGATTTACCAACTTCTACATTAAAGAATTGGAGGGCTTGAAATTTAATATTTTGAAGGGCAAAGGAGCTCAGATTGCAACTAAGAATCACATACCCTGAAAACTGAGTATTTCAGTGAAATAGAGGACTTTCAAGTATTCCTGAAAAAAAGACCGAAACAAAATGGAAAGTTTGATTTTCAAATATAAGACTAAGAAAATCATAAAAAGGAAAACAGGAAAGAAAAATCAGAAGGGATTTAATAAAGTTAAACTATTCACGTTCCTTCATAAGAAGATAATGCTTGTGACTCCTAAAAACTTTATCATTATTAGTGTGGTTATATGGAATGTACATAAACAAAGGGTACAAGTGTGAGTTGGCTATAATATTAAAAAAAATCAAGGTGCTTTTACTGAGAGAAGGGAGAAGGAAGAGCTACAATGGGGTAAGAAAATCTCACATAAAAGAGTTACGAAAGAGCTTTTATAGTGGAGGAAAGAATCAAGGGGGTTGCAGATAATACTTAAATCTTATTCTCCTCAGAATTCACTAAAAGAAGGAATAGCATGCACAATCTGTTGGGTATAGATATCTATTTTACTTTATGGAGAAGTAGAAAGGGAACTATGATCTGAAGTAGTGATCTGAAGCGAAACACTTTGAAGATGGACAGAATGAAAGGAAACAAAGAGAAAAGTATAAACCAGGTTGAAATGGAATGGAAAGAAATACACAATTAGTAATAACAACTGGGAATGTGAATGGAATAAATTCATCCATAATATAGAAGTGGATATCAGAGTGGATTAAAAAAGAGAATCCTACAATACACTGTTTACAAGAAATAAACTTGAAACAGAGAGAGACACACACACAGTGTAAAAGTAAGGAGATGTGGCAGAATCTATTATATTTCAGCTGAAACAAAAATAAAACAAAACAGGGATAGCCATTTTGATCTCAGATAAAACAAAATCAAAAATAGAGCTGATTAGGAAATAAGCAAGGAAATTTTGTCATTATTCAGCAATTTCAGTCATATACAACTCCTTGTAAAGCCCATTTGGGATATTCATAGCAAAGATACTGGGGTAGTATGCCATTTCCTTCTCCAGTTCATTTTACAGACAATGAATGGAAACAAACAGAATTAAATGACTTGCCCAGAGTCTTAAGCTAGATTTAAACTTATGAAGAGGAGTCTTCCTGATTCCAAGCTCATTGTTTGATCTACTCTACCACCTAGATGCCACCATATTGATTGAATCCAATAAGCTTTATTATTAAATCCAGGGCAATGGATTTAATATTCAATTTTAATTTAATTTAAATTTGTTTAATTTATTTAATTTAAATTTAATCCTAAAGGGAAAGGATAGCTTAACCCTTCTTGGTTGCCCTGCAAAATAAGACATGTATAGAGAGTACCTCTAATTCTGTAGAATTAGATCTCAGCAACACTGTCTAAGGACATTCTTTTCTATCAGTTTTTAGGCTTCTGCTATGATGCTTTCTTAGTCTGTTTGACCTTATCAGTACATAAACTGATATTCCTATTTTTATTCATGATGAATTTACACCTGGTCCTGGGTTTTCCAAATTTGGTAACTAAATTGTTTTTCAAACATCATTAGACTCCAGGGAAATCAAGTGATTAAGAAGATTAATCACAGATTAAGAACATCTGTGATAAATTTGGGGGGCTTTGAACTTGGAGCAAAAAAAGATACTTCTTTATTTCAATAGAAATGGTTTCTTTCATAATTGTATACATTAAAAATATATATAATTCTATAAAGAGGAACACATATTTCATCCACTAGTCAAATGGGATCCGTGTCACAAATGAAGATTAAGAAATCCCAATTTAGATCAAAACTAGATAAATGATTGCTCAAGAAATCTAAACCAAGTACAGGATAAAGGATAGAGAGAATCCAGAGAGAGAGATTATTCACTGCTGTTCACTCAAGAAATTCATCTAGCTAGTAGATTATGGAAGGAAGGAAGGAAGGAAGGAAGGAAGGAAGGAAGGAAGGAAGGAAGGAAGGAAGGAAGGAAGGAAGGAGGAAGGAAGGAAATGGGGAAAAGAAAAATGGGATTTAATAAACATTTGCTAAGTTCTAGACACAAAATACAAATAAGCAAGTATATGTCCTCAAAGGGCTAGAAACAAACAAACACATTAAAAAAAAGCTGGAAAGGTGCAGTACAGGCAAGAATGACATCTAAGAGATGTTATGAAATTGCTGAGGACACCTGAATCTGGATGAGATAAAACCAAAGCAGGCCTATCAAATCTCAAGGTGATTCAAGGGCCAGAGTCCTATTTTCCATTGTTGGTGGAGATGATGGCCTGAGTGGAAGTGACTTGGTGTGCCATGGTAATGAGTAGCAGGTAGTCATATATAAGCTTTGGATCTAGGCAAGATAAAACAAAAACAGGCCTATCAAATCTAGGATTGACTCCAGAAGTAAAACCAAATTTTCCAGTGGAATGGGGTGACGATGATGGTCCAAGGGAAAACAGTTGTATATATGTACAACTTCATACTCCAATATTCTAATGAAACTGTCATCTCACCATTATGACCATTCCATCCAACAATCGGGTTGTACCTCAATCATACCTACCCAAACTCTATGACTATCACACTTTCTCCTCATATTTGACAAAAGGGGTCCCACCAACATACTGAGGTCCTTCCTTCTTCTTGTTCTCTTGACATGGTAAGGACACCAATTGAGTCCAAATCAACATGCACTTATATTTTCCAGAATTCCTTTTAATCATATCTAACTCTTTGTGGTCCCACTTGGAGTTTTCTTGGAAGACTGGAAAAGTTTGCCATTTTCTCCTCCATTTTTTAGAAGAGGAAACTGAAGCAAACAGGGTTAATTGGCTTGCCCAGGGTTGCACAACTAATGAGAGTCTTAGACTGGATTTGAACTCAAGAGTTTTCCTAACTCCAAGATTTTCATTCTATCCACCATACCACTAATTGTCACTTTTAAAACCACATGGAAAAATAGAGAATATAATACTAATAATAAATAAAAATGCAAACAGAATTGTGCATCAGTAGAAATTAAAGTAAAAGGCGAAAAATGACATGGATCTAAGTCTCCAAGACTTAGAGAATTCAAATACCCCCTAAAAAAAGATTCATTCATTTTCTATATTAACAAGATTTTTCTTAAGTTGTTTTTTTTTTTGCAAGGCAATGGAGTTAAGTGGCTTGCCCAAGACCACACAGCTAGGTAATCATTAAGTGTCTGAGGTCGGATTTGAACTCAGGTACTCCTGACTCCAAGGCCAGTGTTTTATCCACTGTACCACCTAACTGCCCCTTAACAAGATTTTTAAAAATGAAATTAATTCTGCTTCTACATTTCTAGAGAATTGAAAAGCATTTAGACAATTTCTAATTGGAAAATAAAATTAAATATTAAATATAGATGAATTTCAAAGTAAGAATGATCACATATTCTATTCAGAGGCCAAAGATATACCAGTCTGAAGACTTTCTCATATATCACATACTGTAACTTCACAAAAGTCCTATGAGGTTGGCTTGTTCCAGGTTATTTATGAAATATTTATGGTTTTGAACCTCAGAGGAGATTCTGAGATATGGACTGTTGCTATCATCATGGTTTCATCATGCCAGCATTCTATTGGCATGGAATTTTTTATCTAATGATAAGTATCTAATTGGGTTCTATTTCAGATTCCTAACCAACTTTGGTTAGGAGTTTGAGGTTAATTATTTGAAGCAAATAAATCATTTTTTCAATTATTCTCTATACCTAAATTCATTCATTTAAACAACCATTCAATAATCCTCTTCCCTACCATTTTTTTGTTCAGAGAGGGAAGGCATAATCAGTGGCACACTGGATAGAACCCCAGGACTGGAGTCAAAAGATCTGAGTTCAAATCTAGCTTCAGATATGTACTAGCCATAGTGAGTCTTGTTAAACAGTCACTTAAATTCTGTCTCAGTTTCCTCAACTATAAATGAGTATTATAATAATAGCCCCTATTTCTCAGGACTGTTGTGAGAATCAAATGAGATATTTGTAAAGTACTTAACACAATATCTGATACGTATTAACCATATGTAAGTATCTGAGGTTGGATTTGAAGGTAGCAAATTGTATTGTGAATATCAGGGTGTATTATTACTGTTTTTTCATCTTCTCATCAATGTATTATAGATAGAATGGTTTGTACCCCCATGCCTGGAATTCTCTCCCTCCTCATCTCTGCTTCCTGGCTTCCCTGAATTCCTTCAAGTTCCAGGTAAAATCCTTCTAAAAATGAAATTTCCCCATGTCCCTTTATGCTAGTGCTTTCCTTCTAATGATTATCTCCAATATATTCTGTACATGGTCATTTTCATGTTGTCTCTTCCATTAGATAGTAAACTTGCAGAGAGAAGGAACTGACTTTTTTCATTCTATTCTCAGCATTTAACCCAATAACTGATTTTTTGGGAGGGAGCCAAGATAGAGGAGTAGAGAAGCCCTCAGCCAAGCTGTACCAACAATCACCTCTAAGCAAATTTAAAAACAATGCTTTAAATTGATGCTTAGATGGCAGAGCTAATAAAAAATCAGAGAGAGATAGATAGAGAGAGAGAGAGAGAGAGAGAGAGAGAGAGAGAGAGAGAGAGAGAGAGAGATTCCTATAGTCCAAGACAACATAAGAGGTCAGAAAGAGAGCTCTGTGATACAGGGAGAAAGCTGGCCCAGAGTCCATGTGGAGGAAACATCAGTGGTGGGATTAGGTGATCTAGACAGAAGCAACAGCAGTTTCAGGAGCTCACAAGCTGGAAGTGGTAAGTGAACCTAGAACCAATCAAAAAAGATTTCAGGGTACCCCTGTGCCAGACATTGTGGTCCAGCCACTTCTGGATCATAGTCCAAGGGCAAAGAAGAGCAGTTTTGGTCACTTGAACTGGAAGCCCTGAAGGACAACTGGTGGGCATTTGCTTGGCAACTCCATTGCTTATATCTATCTCTAGATCACAAGTAAAGGACAAAGAAGGACCCCTGTGCTAGACACTGTGGTCCAGCCACTTCTGGATCATAATCCAAAGACAAAGAAGAGCACTTTTTGTAATCCCTGACGAGCAGTATCACTTATAGTCCTAAGGGATCAGGGACCCTGAGTAATGGTATCCTTTTTTAGGCCCAAGGGAGGAGGGGCACTAAGGAGCAAGATCAGTTTCAAACCCAAAGAATAAGGGTCCTTTTCTGGGAAAGGCAGATAAAAGTAAAGAACAAAAGAGCAGTGACCACAATTCTCCCCAGATCACATCACCTTGGAAATACCAAAAATTTCCAAATCTCGGAACTAGCACCAAAAACAATAGTACCAAAAAACCTGAAGTTTGAGTGAGACCTGCTGCTCTCTACACCAGGAAGAAAGTCCAATAGTAGCAAAAAGTTTCAGATTGAGAAATAGAGTAAAAAAAGAGCAAACAACAAACAAGGAATGTGACAATAAAAATCTACTTCCACTACCAACATGATGACAAGAAAAATCAAGACATAAACTCAGAAGAAGATAATGAAGTTTATAAGACTACAAGGAAAAACTAAAAGAAAAGATGTGAACTGGACACAAGTCCAATAAGAATTCCAGGCAGAACCAAAAATATTGTTTTCAGAATCAAATAATAGTGAGAGAGAAATAAATTAGACCCCCCAAAAAATGAAAGAAAAGGATTAAAATTAAGACAAGACAATTAACAACTTGGTTAAAAAGGGGGACATAAAATACCCCCTCAAAATCTTAAAAAAACAGAATTAATCAAATGGAAAAAAGAGTTGTAAAAACTCACTAAACAAAATAATTCATAAACAATTAGCATTGGATAAATGAAAGCTAATAACTCCATGAGAAAACAAGAAATAACAAAAAATTCAAGAGATTGAAAAAATTGATGAAACTATGAAATATCACATTGGAAAACTAATTTGGAAGAAAGATCAAGAAGAAATAATTTAGGAATTATTGGACTAACTGAAGTTATAATAAAAAAAGATCTTAAACAACATATTTCAAGAAATTTTTAAGAAAAACTACACCCAACATTCTAGAACCAGAAGGGAAAATAGAAACTGTAAAAGCTCTACCAAGCATCACCCAAAAGAGTTCTCAAAATAAAAACCTCTAGGAATATCATAACCAAATTCTAGAGCTCCGGGTCCAAAAGAAAATCCTTAAAGTAGCAGGAAAGAAACCATTCATATACTGTGAAACTAGCATCAGAATCACACAAAATTTAGCAGCTACCATTAAAGGAGTTGGGGGTGATGGGGAGTAACCTTGGAATATGATATTTCAGAAGGCAAAAAAAGCTGAAATTACAACCAAGAGTCACCTATACAGCAAAACTGAGTATTATCATTTAAGGAAAAAAATGACATATAGTGAAATAGAAGACCTTTAGATATTCCTTATGAAAAGACCAGAGCTAAATAGAAAAATTTGATTTTTCAAATACAAGACTCAAGGAAAGCATTAAAAAATAAGCATGAAAGAAAAACCACAAGGAATTAAATAAGGTTAAAGTGTGTGCCTTTCTATATGGGAAGAAGATATCTGCATCTTCTAAGAACTTTATCAGTACCAGGGAAGCTAGAAAAATTCTATGTAGAAAGAATACATCAAAGTAAGTCAATTATGTTGGGATGATATTTAAAAAGTAGAAAAGTTTTAAAGAGGGATACTGTGGGAAAAGGGGGAAGTGATAGGAAAAATGGGGAAAATTATCTCATAAAAGAGACACATAAGAGAGCTTTTACAGGAAAAGGGAAATAGTAGGGTGCAGACAATGCTTAAATCTCATTCACATCAAAATATAAATTTACATTCTCTCTCTCTCTCTCTCTCTCTCTCTCTCTCTCTCTGTCCACACACACACACACACACACACACACACACACACACACACACACACACACACTCAATTGAAATCTACTGTACCGAACAGCAAGGAAGTAGGAGAGGATGGAGATAAGAGAAAGGAGAAATCCTGGAAGGGGCAATAGATAAATGAGGGGATGGCTAGGTGGTGCCAATGGATAGAGCACCAGCCCTGGAGTCAGGAGTACCTGAGTTCAAATCTGGCCTCAGACACTTAATAATTACCTAACTGTGTGACCTTGGGCAAGCTACTTAACCCCATTGCCTTGCAAAAAAAAAAATCCTAAAAGAAAAAAAATTTAAAAGCATGGAAAAAAATTTTAAACATTGACTGATTCTACTTTGCTTTCATTTTCTTTTCCCCAGAGGAACTTTTAATAGACCAATTTTGTGCCCACTTCTAATAAAAGAATCCTTGTTTTATTATTCCAGGAAAAGGTTGGTCAGATAAGAATTTGAGTTCCAGGACAAAGAAAACAATATTCCTAGGCAAGATTTCTGAGCCTAGAATTGAGACATCCTGCCACCTGCTGGACATTAGATCCAGTGATTTCAATAAAATGAAAACTAAACTCAGATGAAACACAACCATGAATTCTAGAGAAAAATTCACAAAACACATCTTCGGTCCTTCCTGGAGAGAGGTTGGAGGAATATTTGGAAGGAATGTTGTATATATTTGACAGAGCTATTCAATGTCAATTGATGTTGCTTAGTGCTATTCTTTTGAAACAAAAAAAAAAATTCAATGAGGTGGAGAGTACAACACTGCAGCAAATAAAATAAAACACATTACCAAACCTTGATTGAAATATACTTTAAATACATAGATAATTTAAATACATAGTATAAATACATAGACATACTTATACAGAAAGATAGAGATGGAAAGAGAAAGAGGGAGGGAGAAATGGATAGGGTTTCATGAGACACAGACAAAGAAAGAGAGAAGATAAAAAATAAAGCTGCAACTGATAGATCGTATCTTTCCAAAAATAAAACTGAAACGTATGTTAATTTTTGGATGCACTGGGGCTTATTTTCAGGGGATTTCTTTTTTAACTTTTTTCATTTTTTTCATGCCCAACAATCTACATTTAATCATTTATTCATGTACAAAAATCTAGATTTATTCAAAATAGGTATATCTTCTTCTGGAACATCATCATAGCTCTCCAAACCCCAAATTTCAGCCTGAATTTCTTGTGACTCCATTTCCTCTAGAATCATTGGCCCCGGGGAGGCTAGGCAGGGCAGTGGATAAAGAACCGGCCCTGGAGTTAGGAGGACCTGAGTTCAAATGTGACCTCAGACAATAATTACCTAGCTGTGTGGCCTTGGGCAAGCCACTTAACCCCACTGCCTTGCCAAAAACCTAACCAAAAAAAAAATCATTGGCCCCAATCTCTCATGTACAGCAATAGAGTTCTCCTTAAATGAGCACTTCTTGTCCATATAACCTCCTCATATTGCACTGGCAACACAGCTGTCAGTAATTTTATCCCATGAATTCTTCACCCAAGTCACCACCTCTTTCAGGTGGGGTTTCACATTTCCATGCTTATTTCTCTCCATTCTATTTTCAAAGAGGTCATTGATTTCCAAGTTCAAATGGTCCTTAAATGGCTTGTTTATTGTAATAGCAAGAGTCTGGAGATAGGCAATCATTTAGGAGCTCTTCATGTTTTCAGCACAGGTCACCAGCTGAATCCCAGACCAACAGACCTCTCAGGCCACCTCACAAAATAAGTGGTTGCATTAAATTGACCCTCTTCCTTATCACTTCATATGTGCACCAGACTCTTTTGAATATACATTAGTCTTATCTTTCTTACCCTTAGTGATGATTAGATGTGGGGCTTTTTTTCCATCCAGATGCTATCAAGTACTCACATTATTCCTGTGTTGTATCTATAATCCAACAATAAGTTTCAAATTCATCTGTTTACCCAGACCTTTACCTCTCATCCAAAAGTGCCCACTTGGGTATCTACAAATAGTTAATTAAAATTCATATTATCTATTTTAAGTAATAAGTATTAATGTGGCTTATTTTGGGGGTAGGGTTTATATTATAAACATCTGAAAAAATCATGCTAGGTTTTATTTTGGGGAAAATATGGTAGATATTGATATATGGGTGTGCATTTAGATATAAATCAGCAATTCTTCACCTTTTTGTCATGGATCTCTTTAGCCATCTAATAAAGTCTATGACTCTCTCTGCAGAATAAAATTTTGAAATACAAAAATAAACTATATAGGATTAGCAAGGAAACTAATTATATTGAAATATTATTATCAATATATTTTAGAAAAAGTCCATAGACCCCAGGATAATAACCCCAATATAGAAATACCAATATAGAAATGAAATTTCAAAATAAAACATACTGAAATTTTAATATTGATCATTAATAATTCCTATTTTTCTTTGAAAAGGGTGATCTCTAAATCAGTTAATAAAATAACTTGGATTTTTTTTTAATTAAGTTTTCTTTCCTTAAGAGTTAATTAAGTTTTCTTTCCTTAAGAGTTAAGATAGGGGTGGCTAGGTGGTGTAGTGGATAAAGCAGCAGCCCTGGAGTCAGGAGTACCTGGGTTCAAATCCAGTCTCAGACACTTAATAATTACCTAGCTGTGTGGCCTTGGGCAAGCCACTTAACCCCATTTGCCTTGCAAAAACCTAAAAAAAAGAGTTAAGATAGCAGGGCAGCAAGGTGATTCAGTGGGGAAGGCATTGGCCTGGGAGTCATGAGGACCTGAATTCAAATCTAGCCTCAGACACTTAATAATTACCTAGTATGTGACCTTGGGCAAGTCACTTAATCCCATTACCTTGCAAAAATCACAAAGAAAAAAAAGTTAAGCTAGCATAAATATTCTTTTAAACCTGTTATCTAAATATTCAGTAAATGGATAGTTTAATAAGAATTATTAACAGATAAATTAGAATTAATCTTTATTAAAATAAAAATAAAATAAAAATAATTTTAGGATTAAGCTTAGCTATCATGGGACTCTACTAAAGGTCCAGTTGCCCTTTTTAGACAGCTGGAAGGAGGGGGTTGACTCTCATCTCACTCCAAGTTCTTCCTTTTACTAAGTTAACTCTTTTTTTCAGAGAGAGCATCAAAGACCAATTGCTTGAATTCTTAAAAGATCATTGAAAAATACTTGTCAAAAAAATTCACAGAATTATAGGCAAGAGTTTGAAGCCAATGAAATACTGAATCTAGCAGTTGTCCCATCCTAGAAATTCAGTCTACACTGGGCATTCCCAACAGCTGATTACTGCAAATCTTCCTACTTTCCTGTAAAACTAACAAATCAGCCGCATGAATGTAGTTCCATTTTTCAGTTATAAAATAAACTCTGTCAAATTACTAAGGAACTTGTTGATGTGATTTAATGGTAATTTGCTGACCTTGCTATTAAATCTTTTGAAAGTAATATGCTGGGGTGTCTAGGTGGCACAGTGGATAAAGCACCAGCCTTGGAGTCAGGAGTACCTGGGTTCAAATCCAGTCTCAGACACTTAATAATTACCTAGCTGTGTGGCCTTAGGCAAGCCACTTAACCCCATTTGCCTTGCAAAAACCTAAAAAAGAATCCTAATAACCCATGCTCTCAACCTCTTCATTAATTTGGAGACCTTACTCAATAAAGATTTTTCTCTCTAAAGTTATAGAGATCTCTGTATTGCTAAGTTCAAGAGTCTTTTCCCAGATCTCACTATCAACTTGGTAGTTTTTAACACTGATGACCTCCCTCTCCTCCTGAATAATTTTTCTCTAAATGCTTATAACACTTTTCTCTCTTGTTTCTCTTCTTAACTATCTAATTGCTGGCTCATCAAATTTAACATACCCTCTAGATGCCATTGTATGCCAAGGTTCTAGGCTGGACTCTCTTCTTTCTCTCTACACTCTCCCTCAGGAATCTCAATGACTCCTATAGGTTTAATGACCATCTCTACACTTGACTTTCCCAGATCTAAACATCTAACCAGTCCAAGTCTTTCTCCTGAACTTCAGTCCTGAATTACCATCTGTCTCTTGTATATTTAGTATTTGCTACCCTAAAAGTAAGGCAGCATCTCAAACTCAATATATGCAAAACAGAGTTTATTATTTTTGCTCTAAAATTACCCCTCTTCCGAAGTTCTCTGATTTTTTTAAGTACACTCACCATCTTTCTAGTTGCCCAGGTTGGCAAACTTGTTTTGCTCTGACTTCTCTCACTTTTTGCCAAATTTTGTCATTTCTACCACTTCAACACCACTCACAGCTACTTACTTTCTTTCTGCTCACGCAGCCATCAGTCCAATTCAAGACAAATCAACAAATGTGAATTTATTAAGTGTCTAACATGTGATTGGAGGCAGCTGGGTGTGTTATAGGAAAGAGCATTAGATCTGGAGACAAGAAGACCCAATCTCCAATCTAATTTCAGTCACTTACTAATTGTGTGACTGAGCAATTTGCTTAAACTCATTTGCTTCAGTTTCCTCATCTGTAAAGTGAGCTGGAGAAGGAAAAGAGCAATCACTTGAGTATCTTTTCCAAGAAAATACAATGAACAGTATAACCCATGGGTTCACAGAGTCAAACACATCTGAATGACTGGACAACAACAAATGGAAATACAAAGAAAGGTAGAAACCTACTCTAAACAAGAAAGGCAGAAACCAACAGGGGAGACAACTATGAATAGTTAAGATATAAGCAGGATAAATTGGAGATAATCAACAGAGAGCGAAGGCACTGACATTAAAGGAAGAATCATTAACTAAAATCTGAAGGAAGTCAAGGAAAACATTAGATAGAGAAAAGGAAAGAAGGAATTCCATACATGGGATGTGAGGTGGGGGTAGCTAGTGAAAACTGACAGAATCAAAGAGATGGAGGGGTCATGTGCAAAGAACAGGGAGTCAAGTATCACTGGCAACAATCATGGAGGGGAGTCAGGTGTAAGAAGATCAGAAAATTAGAAAGAGAAGGTTTTTAAAGCCAAATAGAAAAATGTTACGTTTATCTTGGAGTAGATAGGGAGCCACTGGAATTTACTGAATAGGGAGGTATAGGATGAAATCTATGATTCAGTTTCTCATCATCTTTTGTCCTAACTATTGAAATAATCTTTTGTCTGGTCTACCTGACTATAGTCTTTCCACTTCTAATCTATCCTCCAAAGAGCTGCCAAAGTGATTTTTCCTAAAAATGGGTCTGACAAGGACATTCTTCTACTCAATAAACTCTATTGGCTCAATTCTCCTACTCAATAAACTGAAATTTTCATCCTTATCCTATCTTGTTTAATTTCTATTTTTTGTAAACTTCATAACAGAATTATTAGCATAGTGGTAAATGTTTATAATTTATAAATAGAAAAATATGTATATATATTGAGACAAGCTTTTTATTGATCATGTGTACAATCAAAAAATCTTTAACCAGGTAGAAAAAATATATAATACTACATGTGGGATCAGGAAGAGCTAAGTTCAGATCTAGTCTCAGACACTTGCTATCTTACTTGGGTAAGTTATTTAAGCCATGCCCGCCACAGTTTCCATAGCTCCTTTGTTGTTGTGGTTCAGTCATGTCCAACTCTTCATGACTCCATTTGGGGTTTTCTTGTCATAGATACTACAATGGTTTGCCATACCTTATCTAACTCATTTTACACATGAGAAAACTGAGGCAAATTGGGTTATTTGACTTGTCCAGTGTCACACAGGTAGTAAGTATCTGAGACAGGATTTGAACTCAGGCTTTCCTGACCCCTGGTCTAGTGATCTATCCATTGTGCCATCTAGTTGTCCTTCTTTAACTGTAAAATGAGGATAATAACAGTACCTACACTGTTAGGTTGTTATGAGTATCAAATGATTAAATATTTGTAATGTGCTTAGCACAGTGTCTGAAACAAAGTAAGTGCCTAAAAATGCTTTTTTTCTTTCTATCTTTCCTCCCCTTTCCCCTTCCTTCCTTCCTCCTCTCTTTCCTTCCTTCCTTCCTTCCTTTAAAGTTTGATGCAACCCACAAGTCGGGTCAAGTCAATAAATCATTCAGAATTCAATAAATGTTTAATGTATCAGGATTTGTGCTAAAGAATATTAACCACAAAAAAAAGACCTCACCATCCAGTGTTCTGGATCTCCTCCATAACATTGGATAATATTTTTTTAATGCCCCACTTGAGATTAATCATCAGATTGAGTCATAGAAAACAACAGTCTCCAAGAATTAAAATTAAGTATTACTCAGAGGCTAATGGGAAAGTGCATAGTATGTGTGAACAGGCCATGACATATAGCAAACAAGGAATTACAAAGAGCAGAAGGAAAGAAGGTTAGCCCTGAGCATGAGGCAACTGTTAGCACTCTTCCCCAACAAAGTGATTCCCATATTTATGTTGTGATCTTACAAAATCCTTTAATTCAACAAATATCTACTCATTGTGCAAAGCAATGTCCTGAGGATGGGGATATGAAAGCATAAATGAAATTACTCTTGCCCTCAAAAAGATTATATTCTACTGTGTGGGCAGTAGCTTGGTGGCAAAAGATAAAAGCTTTGAACCTGGGCTCAAATCTGGTCTCAGCTTCTTACTAGTTGTGTGACTCTAGGCAAGTCATACAACCTCTGCTGCTTCCATTTTCCCATCAAATAGAGATAATGATAATACCTACTTCAGGGGGTTATTGTGACAAACAAATGAAATACAATTTGTAAAGGATTTAACATAGTGCTGATGACATAGCATATTCCTACCTGCTCTTCCCTAGGAAGAACAAGGGGGAAGGAGAGATGTGTGATGTACAAAAGTAAATTGTATCACACTTATACTTATCTATAATGATAATAAGAGAGCAGAGAGAAAGAAGGCAGAGGATTTAGTTTAATTAGATATCCAAAAAAAAAAAGCAGTTTGCCTATGTTTCCTTCAATATAAGATCTCTGTCCAATCATCAATGATTATATTCATTTCTGGAGATGTTAAATCAGAGTAATCTTTATATTCTTTCAATTAATGAAGCCAGAAGAACAAAGGAAGCTACAGCTCAGTGAAAGATTACTTCTCAGGAATTCCTTGGAGAGGCAATGAAAGGAGCTGGTAGAAGGGGTCTTATTGTCTGCTCAGGGACAAAAAGTAAAACAAGATGTTTCGAAATTCTTAGTACAATATTAAACTATCTGAGGGTTAGGGTTGGGAACGGTTAATTATTAAAGGTTAAAACTGTACTAAGACTTTTGGGACACCCTACATTATTTCATGAGATAGTTGGCTATTGGGTATTTGAAGTATTAATGATCAGTATTTCTAAAAAGACTACCATAAAAACAAGAATAGTTTATGTACCAAAATTAGTTGTGAAGTTAAGATTCTTCTAATGAAATAAAAATTCATTCTATTTCAGTATAAAGGTGAGGAAAGGATAAGAATAGAAAGAAATGGTACATGTATTGTTTGCCCCTTTGGAATTCAAGCTCCTTGAGAACAGAAACTATCTTACTTTTCTATTTGTTTTCTTGGCCCTTAGCACAATACTTTGAATATAGCAAGCACTTAATCAATGCTTTCTTCATTCATTTATTCAATATATGGGAAATTATGTTTGAGGAGAAGGAACTGAGATTTCTTGATTAGACCAAAGCCTTATTACTCTATTATAATAGTTAGCATTTATATAGTACTTTAAGGTTTGCAAAAAGCTTTAGAAATATCATCTCATTTTCTTCTCACGCCAACCCTGGGATGTAGTTACTATTATTATCCTCATTTGAAGATGAAGAAGCCATGGGGAGACAAAGACTAAGTGATGCCTCCAGGGTTATCCTGTTATTAAGTATATGGGACTAGAGTGGAACTCAGTTCATCCTGATTCAAGGTCCCTTGCTCTATCTACTGCAACACTTTTCCATGACTATTTTCTTCAAAAACAGAATTGGCAGTAGGGAGCACAAAATACCATCAAAAAAATATTGATTACATCTTTGCATAAAGGAAAAAGATCTGCTATTGATGTGGGAGTTATTCCTAAGTCATCTGTCTGTGCACAGTCAATTTGTTAAGAAGAAGAAGAGGAAGGGGAGAAAAAGGAGGAGGAAGAGGAGGAGATGGAGAAGGAACAAGAAAAATGAGGAGGAGAAAGAGGAAAAATAATGATAAATGTCAGGCCTGCAATTAAAATGGATAAATCCTGGATTTTTTAAATAAGTTACTAAAACAAAAACAAAAAATGAACAGAAATGATACACCAACTTCTAATTTTACTCAAAATTCTAAACAACAAAAAGTAACTGCTACACAATGAAGACCTAAAGAGTCCAGAAAGCATCTTAATCAATAAAAATCTAACTTGTTTTCCAAATGGAGAAAGATGGCTGCCAAAGGTCATAATGGGTTAGATAATAAATTTGTCTATAAAAAAAACTTACAAAGAAGGATGATTGACAGTTATGAGCAGTATCATTTCATAAAGCAGAAGGGAATAGAGTGAATCAGTATGAAGCAGAGCATAAAAAAGGAGATCTATGAGCCAAGGACACTCACTACTGTCAGAGAGTATATTCTTTGCAGAATACAAATGGAATAAAGATCCCTTATATATATATATATATAATGAAGTCCTCCTGATTTTAGATGTTATCCAGTTGATTGCATTAAACCCAAAATGTACAAAACTAAACCAAAAGGTTTTCTTAAACAAATAAATTGACTCAAATATTGACTGATATTCTAAACACAAACAGGATCCCTATCGAGTTTTTACTTTTTCTTTGAAATATGATAATAACTTACATTAGATGATGCTAATTATAGTCCACTAGTCTGGATGAAAGCAAAGAATTACTCATCTAAAAATTAGAAGATAAATAATTAAAGCAACCTAGCATCACCCTATTATTTTTAAAATCATAAATATCCTTAAGGTAGGTGCCTTCCTAATAAGCTAATATGCATATGTAGGGGACCTGTAGGAGTTAGATGTTAATTGCCCCCCCAAATCATCCAATTATGGATAATTCATGTGGATCTAGCAGATATCATTTTTCTCAGGCTGAATTCAAAGAGAAACACCCCTACTCATTGTATATAAAACTCACTGAAATCATCTGAACTAAGCAGTCTTTGAATCTCTAGCTATCCACAAACAAGTTGAATTCTTTCTTCAAAGGCCATGTCTCTTCGCATTTCTACTGGACCTAGACGAATCTGCTCATGGGCTGGAGCTGGGTCAGTCAGAATGCCCAATGGTAGCACTAGCTTTGGAAATAATAGCATGTGTAGCAGCTCTATTGTAGGAGGTGGAAACTTACCTGGTGGAGGTTATGGAAGTTGCTTAGGTGGAAGTTCAGGAGGAGCCCCAAGTGGGAACCCTATTGGTAGTAGCTTTGGAAGTCTTTCTGGTACTGGCTTTGTGGGGAACGAAGGCCTCCTCTCTGGCAATGAGAAGGTCACCATGCAGAACCTTAACGATCGTCTGGCTTCCTACCTGGAAAATGTGAGAGCTCTGGAGGAGGCCAATTCTGAGCTAGAGCAAAAAATTAAAGGCTGGTATGAGAAATTCGGTCCTGGATCCTGTCGTGGTCTAGACCATGATTATAGCAGATATCAGCTGACAATTGAAGATCTTAAGAATAAGGTAAGAAATACCAAATTTGAAACAATTTCAAGTATGCTTGGCTTTATACTATGAATTCCCTAGCAAGGTCTCTACATTAAGGTGATATTCAAATTTATTTGTCATGTAAGGTAGATTGTTATGATTGATTTTAATTGGTAATTCTTTTTCTTTTAGAAAAGCATAGGCATTTTTGCTCTTGAGTTTCAGTGTGACTAAAAGTGATGGGAATTATTGATGCCATTTTTCATTTAGTCTTTATATTCCCAGTCCCTCGAGTAGTTACTTGCATGTAGTAGGTACTTAGTAAATGTTCATTGCATTGGACTGGATGCTTCCAGTTCAATTGTACATCCTCAGCTTTGAACATTTTCACCTAAGGCAAAATAGTTTGGGGTAGTGGAAAGTATGCTGAATCTAGAGTCAGGAAAATTGGCTATTTTCTAAAAATATAACCTTAGATAAGTCACTTTTCCTCTCTAAGATTCAGTTTCTTTAAATGTAAGAAGGAGTTGAAGATGACTTCTAAAGTCCTTTTCAGTTCTAAATTCTGTGATCTTATGATTTATTTTAAACAATAATATTCAATAAGGTTGGATTAGAAGACTAGGACTCAAGCCCCAAGCTCTATAATTTACTAACTTTTATGACCATGTACAAGTCTCTTCATTTAGCACTCAAAAAATAAAATGAATGAACTGGAATGATGACCTGTTAAGTGGAATCCAGATCGACATCTCTGATCTTGAATGAAATAAAACTATATGAGGACTTTTTAAAGTTAAGAACACTTTAATTGCTTTTTAAGAAAGTTTTTCCATTTAGTTTTGTAACACATTTTGTCTTATGAAATGGGATTTTGGCTTGTAAAATGCATGTTATAAATTTCTTTCTCTTTTGATCTGTTCTAGCTTATCTCTTCTACCACAAGCAATGCTAATGTTGTTCTGCAGATTGACAATGCCAGGCTGGCTGCAGATGATTTCCGCCTGAAGTAAGGGGTATACAAAAATGTTAGGAACAATGCTCAAGAGAGAAATGTTTCATTTTATTTCTGGGCGGCTACATGGAACAGTGGAAAGAGTCTTAGTTCCTCAACAACTTTGTGAGCTAGATGCATTTATTACTGCCATTTTCAGATGAAGAAACCAAGGCTGTTAAGCATCTTGTCCAGTTGCTTTTTTATAGCTAGTCAGAATTAGCTATACATAGCTATACATTATGATTAAAATAGTTAAATTTTGAACAAAATACTTCCTATGGTATAAAAAATGAAATTAAATTTTTAAATGAGACAGAAAAAATTTCAACATGTTTTTGGAACTCTACTCCAATGAAATAATTTGGAAGTGATATTACTATGAGTAGGATGTATGCTACTCTAGAATGTAACATAGTGCCTAGCTTGATTGATTCATATAAAGAATTGTAAAAAATTTCCTTATGTTTGCCTAAGTGTACCAAAGCACTACTTGTTAAAGTCTTAACCAGGGCTTTTTGTCAGGAGGCTAGATTGAAATTTTGCCAGATTTGGAGAACATTTGATAGTCTTTACAAGCCACAAGATGGTACAGCAGCTAAGTGTCACAAAGATTCATCTTTCTGAGTTCAAATTCAACCTCAGACACCTACTAGCTGTGTGATCCTGTTTACCTCAGTTTCTTCATCTGTAAAATGAATTGAAGAAGGAAATGGAAAACCAGTCTAGTATACTTGCAAAGAAAACTCCAAATAGGGAGAATTGGACATGACTGAAAATGAACAAAAAACAAGAAAATATTTTCAGTCCTTTAGCAATATAAACCCAAAAATGTTTTTTGAGAAAATTATTAGTAGTAATTTATATTATATATGATTTATATTATTATTTATTAATAATTGCCCAAAGTTACCCAATTGCCCAAAAGAAATTCTTAATTCTATCTTGGTCTATTCTGATTTTCAATTTAAAGGGAATTTGGTTTTGTTTTTGTCTTACCTCATGCTACTTTGTCCTGAAAATGAATGCAATGTTCTCTAAGGTTTGAGAATGAGTTGGCTTTTCACCAAAGTGTTGAGGCAGATATCAATGGCCTACGCAGAGTTCTAGATGAGCTGACACTCTGCAGAACTGACTTGGAAATTCAATACGAAACTATGAATGAAGAGTTAACTTACCTCAAGAAGAACCATGAAGAGGTAAGGAGTAAAATAAAACCCCATGCATTCTTTGTTCATCTAAACTCCCTTCTAGTAAGTCTGAAGATTGCCACTTTATGCCAGACTATTTCTCTCAAGTATAATGGCCCAATTTTATATTATACATTTTATATAGTTTCATCTCCCCAAAAATTGTTTAAAATAGTTTGAACAGAAAGGGAAGGCAAAATTTATTAAGCATCTACTCAGCGTTGTGCTGAGTTCTTAACAAATGTGATCTCGGTTGATAAAATCTCTAAAGGATGTTAGAGATTATGCAGAAATAGATTAAAACAAGGCAGGTTCTTAGATATAATCTAGTCCAAGTGTCTCATTTTACAGAGGAGAAAGAAAATCAAGATCCAGAGAGGTACAGTGTCTGGATTGCATTTATCTGATTTAGAGAGGTGCAGTCACATTGTTTAATATCTTCTCTAAATTCTTACCTAAAAGAAATTGAAACATTATCCAATGTCCTATAAACTGTCCATAAATCTTTTGGGTCTAGAAGAGGCTGTTTGATTGTTTTTTTAATGGGGGGGGGATTTTAAATGAAACCTATTATTTCATTGCTATTGGTGAATTTCCAGTGTTTTCCCTCTTTGAATTATTTTTTCATTTATCCCATATAGCTTTGTATTTTTTGTATAATATATTCCCACCACCACCACCATTTAGACTTCAAACTCTTTGAAGACAGGCACTGTCTTTGCCCTCTTTTTTTTTTATAGCCCAGAACTTAGCACAGTGCTATTGCATAGTAGGAACTTAATAGATATTTATGAAATTGAACTGAACTTTCACTTTCAAAAAAACTCACTCCATCAGAATAGACTGATAAGAATTCTGCAGTTTAGTCTTAGGAAATTGCTTGGGGGACACTAAGAGGTTCAGTGACTGTATGAGTGTCACTGGACAAGAGATGGTTGCATACCTTCCTATGCCAGGAATTATTAATCTTTTGTATTATCAAATCCTTTGTTTGATCTATGAAGGAACTCCTTTTAAGAATAGCTTTTAAATGCATAAAATAAAATACACAGATTACAAAGAAGATAAATTATTTTGAAATAGTTACCAAAATATTTTTTTATAAGTTCATGGACCCCAGGTTAGAAATTGCTGCATTATACCAAATTATTAACAACTTTAAAAAGGGATGTGACGGGGGAGGGAGAGTGCAAGAAACCTAAGTCAAAGAAAGAATCTAGAATGAATTTGAATACAGCACAAAAATTATTCAACCCACAAAGTTGATATGGCTGCTCTTTGGTTCTCTACTTACTGGCATCAAATCTCACCTTGAAAATCTTCCTTGTATTTCCCTTTCAGGAAATGAAAGCCCTTCAGTGTGCTGCAGGTGGGAACGTGAATGTGGAGATGAACGCAGCCCCAGGGGTGGATCTGACAGTTCTGCTCAACAACATGAGAGCCGAGTATGAAGACCTGGCTGAGCAGAACCGCAGGGATGCTGAAGCCTGGTTCAATGAAAAGGTAGATCAGTCACAGCTGATATTCATTATCCTGCTCTCTTCAGTCCCCACCAAACTGACTTAACCTGTCTCCTGATGCAGAGTGCCACACTCCAGCAGCAGATCTCCGACGATGCTGGGGCCACCACCTCGGCCAGGAGTGAGCTTACCGAAATGAAGCGGATGGTCCAAACCCTAGAGATCGAGCTACAGTCCCTCCTGGCAACGGTGGGTGAGAATCGTATGGGTCCTGGACCTTTGCATGATTTAAAGACCTTTCAAAGAAATACATCTTTTCTTAAAACCACAGATTAAGTGCAGGAAGGGACCTTCTAATTCAAACCATCTTGTTTGACCTCATTTGTGGAAATTGAAGCTGAGAGGTCAAGTGGTTTCCCTAAAATTGCAAATGTAGCATCTTTGTACATACTAGCTGCATTATACCTTTGTTCCCCATGTAATCTACTTGGTTGGTTGATTGCCTTTGGGCAGAGAGATATGGAAAGGAACTGTCTTTTATTACCTAGCTCTTTCTAGGCCCAAGATAAATCCCGCCCCCAACTCTCTCTACCCAAAAAGCTAGTCAAGAAAGAAGAGAAAAAAGCAAACAAAATAAATTTACATGTTCCACCTTCTTGACATCACTAAACACATCATTCCCTATGCAGGCTGAGTGTTCATTTAAAAATAATAAAAAAAATTTACAGTAACAGAAAAATCACCTGACCCTGAAACCCCACAGAAGTTCACTGAAGCCAAGGACCTTTCGATATTTGTCTTTGCAATATTCAACACCCTAGGATAATGCTTAGCAAATTATAGGCACATAATAAATGCTTATTGCTTGGTTAATTGAAGAATTAATAATTTCTGCATTATCCATAAAGCAATTACCAAACATGTCTCAAATACTTATTGCATGCCAAGCAATGGGGATACTAAGATAGAAATGAAACAACTCCTTACCCAACTCCCTAAGGAACTTACATTCTTGACAGGGAAGCCTTATTTTGGTCTATTAGAAAGGCTGTGATGCTGGATTCCAATCCTGCTTCTAGCACTTACGACTTTGAATAAGTCATTCAACATCCCTGGACCTCAATTTCCTCATCTGTAAAATTATGGGGTTGGTCTAGATGGCCTCTGTGGTCCCTTCTAGCTCTAGCTTTATAATCTTATATACACATAAAAATATATACAAAGTCAATGCAAGATCATTTCAAGAGAGCTTATTAAAGGCTTTTAAACAACCACAATTTATATGTGCCTAGCTACTAAGAAATCAATGTAATAATTCCACTAATATAGGGGTGGCTAGGTTGCACAGTGGATAGAGCACCAGCCCTGAAGTCAGGAGGACCTGAGTTCAAATATGGCCTCAGACACTTAATAATTACCTAGCTGTGTGGCCTTGGGCAAGCCATGCAACCCCATTGCCTTGCAAAAAAACTAATACTAATAATGATTCCACTAATGTGCTATGCTGAATTCTTTAGCCAGTTTTATAAAACAGTGCTTAAACTACACAAGTATGATTTTTTTTTATTTAGGAAACTTCCATTATGAAAGTTTCCTCTATCATTGAAGATCAGGAATTCATATGCAACTGAGAGACTTGTTTTGGGCCCTAAAACCTAAGACACTACATTATGGTCACACAGCTAGTGTATATTAGGGACAGAACTTGAAACTCAGGTCTTTCTGCATCTGAGACCCATCCTCCCCACTGAGCTGAATCATTAACATCACAAAAAAAAAGTAAATCAAATGTCATTATACCCAAAGAATGGAAGTCATTTAGTCTTTTCCATCTGTTTGTTATGTTTGAAGAAAGAGACAGTATGAAGACACATTTTCCTTTTCACAAAGCAAGAGGGAAAGGAAGCCCAGGATAAATGACATTTTTTGGTGTAAAAAATGCTAACTCTGTCCTGTCTATCATCCCAATATTTCTCAGGAAAATGAGTTTAAGGCCAAATACATCATATTCATGGACAAGGTATCCATTCACATAAATGCAGGACATCAGCTGACTTCTTGAGGGGATCACTTAAAAATATCATTCAAAGAAAGGATCTACAGGCTTCATCTAACTGAAAAAGGGGTCCATTACCCAGAAAATGAGATTAAAACAATATTTTTGTCCTTCATTTTCAAAGAAGACCGTGACATCAGAGAGGTGATGCCATGACAACTACATGAATTGAAGGGGAGTGCTGTGCTAGGTTATCAGCCTCACTTTTTCCTCCAAAGTCATCTGGGTCCACGAGCCAGATATGAATCAGGACAACTGGAGATAGCCCTGGGTGCAGGGCAATTAGGGTTAAGTGACTTCCCCAAGGTCCCACAGCCAGTAAGAGTCAAGTGTCTGAAGCTAGATAGGAACTTCTGTCCTTCTGACTCTAAGACCAGGTGGTGCAATACAGAAAGGACTGAGTTCAAATCTGACCTCAGATGCTTAATAATTACCTAGCTATGTGACCTTGGGCAAGTCACTTAACCCTATTGTCAAAAAAAAAGATTAAGAACCCCTGCCCTAGATCTACTGTGCCAGTTTTCACTCTCTGACTCATTTGTTGGATTCCTCTAACTTAATTTTTAAACATTTTTTAAGTTATTTAAGGTAAGGGGATTAAATGATTTGCCCAAGGTCACACAGCTAGACAATTATTAAGTACCTGAGGCTGGATTTGAACTCAGGTCCTCCTGACTTCAGGGCAGGTGCTCTATCTACAGAACCACCAAGCTGCCCCCCCCCCAGCTTAATTTTAATCTCAGATACACCTTTCTCCTGTATCCACAGAAACACTCGCTGGAATGTTCCTTGAGTGAGACAGAAGGGAACTACTGTGTGCAGCTCTCACAAATCCAAGCCCAGATCGGGGCCCTAGAGGAGCAACTGCAGCAGGTCAGGACTGAGACAGAGGGCCAGAAGCTGGAGTATGAGCAGCTGCTTGATACAAAGATTCGTCTTGAGAAGGAAATTGAGACCTACTGTCGACTGATTGATGGGGATGGAAGGTAGGAAAGTCCATTAGAAAATATGGTTTTGAATTTCATGATCACAAGACTTCAAAAACCATAACCAATTTGCCCTCAAATTGTCTAGAGAAATGAGGGGGTTAGTCACACAGATCAGAGGTGGGATTGAACCCAGGTCTTTCTGATTTTGAGGTCAATTCTAGCCACTAAACTAACTTGCACCTACCGGTATCATATTCACTTTAATTCACTGTGCTTACAATCAATGTCACAAGCTCCCATTAACTACTTTTCATGTTAATTGATCATTCATGGATTCATGGTTCTCCACTCCAGCTTCTCTTTCTTCTTTCTCTTGTCTTTCCTTCTTATTTCTGACACTCAGATCAAATAACTTCATTTAGAAGCCATTCCTCACTTTAGCATTCTAACTGGTCTATTATACTACCCTTCCCAAACTCATCTCCATGACTTGACAGGCCTACATGAAGACTTCCTATTAGTTAATCTGCTAAGAATTGATGAATGAAGTAGATTTTTAAAGCATTTTTTCAAATGGTTATTATGTGTTAGACACTGTGCTAACTAGAAATACAATACAAGCCAGCTAGACAGTCCCTATTCACCATTCTAATTAGGAAAGAAAATATATAAAGGGGAATTGGACATTAGGGAAGGAGAGATACATAATACTGCATGAAAGTGACTTGGAAACCTAGTTCCCTATAAGATAAAACTTTGTGCCCTAAGAGTCCAAGTTTTGGTAGGAGGGACATTGAATAAACACATCAGCAACTCTGAATAAAGTAAAGAGAAGAAAGGCTAAGTCTTTTGGCCTAATAGTGAATTCACATTTCCATGTTTCTGTCTTTAGATATGTCTGAAACATTTGTTGAGGTTCAAGAGTGAAAGACAGTCCTGGTCTTTTAAATAAATGTTCATTTTCAGATTAAATGTCATTTAATTTCAAGTTCAAAAGATACAGGCTTGAATATCTTCTACAGTCAATGTGAATCTGGTTTTGATTTTTTATGCAAATTTCACTTAGGTTTAAATATTCCTTGCTATCACACCAAGCAGAAAAAGGAAAAAAGTCAACTTTATTTTTATTTTAACAGTTCATGCTCCAAAACAAAAGTCTTTGGGCCAGGAAGTCCAGGAAATTCAACTAAAGGTATTAAAATGTATTCCTATTTTTACTATTACTTTTAACCATTGATCTAGCAACCTACTCATCCTAAGACATTAAAACTCAGGAAATAAATTCTAAGGAATCTCCTAAGGGACACAGAAATTAAATAATCAGCTAACAAGTCTCAGAAGCCAGATTTAACTCTAGAGCTTTCTGACTTCAAGAAGCTAGATGTAGATAGGGCACTGGGTTTGAAATCAAGAAGACACCTTCATAAGTTCAAATCCAGCCTCATAAACTTACTTGCCAAATGATGCTGGACAAGTCATTTAACCCTATTTGCCAGAAAGAGAGAGAGAGAGAAGAAAGCAATCAAGAAAGACTAGAGAGGTAGATAGATAGAGCATTCTTGCCTACTTATGTGCCAATCACTGTACTATAAATGCTAGGGACACAAAAACAAATAAGCAGAACAATACCTTGCCCTTGAAGAGCTTACAATTTCTTACAATTTAATGAAGAAAAAAACTACACATGTGGATAGCTGGAAGGGGGAAGGGGAGTAGGAGGATGAATGGTATGAAAATAAGTGGAAAACAACCTCAAAGATGAAGAAATACCTCAGGTGGCCCTTGAGGTCAGCTTTGAAAGAAACTAGAGATTTTGATCAGCAGAACTGAGAATTGAATGAATCTAGACTTAGGTAAAGTGGGGGGAGAGGGGAGACATGGTGATGAGGGGAGAAGGGCTTCTATAAAGACATGAAGATGGAAAATGGAATGTTGGAGATCTCTCCTAAAGAATTCTCTGTTCTGGGGCAGCTAGGTGGCATAGTGGATAAAGCAATGGCCTTGGATTCAGGAGTACCTGGGTTCAAATCAGGTCTCGGACATTTAATAATTACCTAGCTGTGTGGCCTTGGGCAAGCCACTTAACCCCATTTGCCTTGCAAAAAGCTAAAACAAACAAACAAACAAAAAAGAATTCTGTGTTCTGCTCTCAGAAGCAAATTTAGGAATAGAAATACACATGGAACTTGTATGTATCAATTCTCATTCCACATATATTATTATTCCATATATACAGCTATGTACATAAACATATGTATATGTATATATACATGTATAAATATATATATATATATATTTATATATCCTTATTTCACCTTGACAACACCTCTTGAATACACTCCCCTTCCCATCCCTCAGCTCCAGAATAGAACATCACTTCATGTTTTGATTATTACAATAACCTACTTGTGAGTCAGCTTAAGTCTCTTCCCACTCCAATCTGTTCTCTATTCAGTCATTAAAGTAATTTTTCTAAAATACAAATCTGACCATGTTACCACACCCTAATTAGTAAACTCCATTGGCTCCATTTTGCCTCCAGGAATAAATAAAAAAATCTTGTTTGGTAAAGCCTTTCATAACCAAGTTCCCTCTTGCCTTTCCAGCTTTCTTATATCTTACTCCCCAGCAAGTACACGTTGATCCAGTGATACTGCTCTCATGGTTGTTCTGCCACCAAAATACTCCATTCCTTGGCTATGGGCCATTTCCCTGATTATCCCTCATGATGGAATATTCTCCCTTCTCTGCTCTACCTGCAAATATACCTGACTTCCTTTAAATCCCAGATAAAATTTGACCTGCTATAGGAAGCCTTTCCCAAACCCTCAAGTCCTAGTACCTTCCCTTTTTTTATTTTCTATTTATCCTATACTGACAGGTACTGTCTTTTGTCTACTTGTATCTCTGGAACTTAGTAACTTATACATAATAGGAGTTTAACAAATGTTTATTAATGTCTTAATTGATATCACATCTGTTCATTTCTAGATCTTTCCAAAACCACACTAGTAAAGACTGTTGTTGAAGAGCTAGATCAGCGGGGTAAAGTCCTCTCAACCAGGGTTCACTCCATTGAAGAAAAGACTTCTAAGATAAGCAATGGAAAAACAGAACAAAGAGCCCCTTTCTAGGGAACCCAAGCAAGAGGAAAGCAAAGAATTCTAGAAGGATGAATGATGCTAAACAGAAGAAAAATATTTTCTGTTCTTAAAATACCTAGTAAAGATCTCTGCTTATACTTTTTCTTTTTCACACATAGCAGGTTTGGGGTTTTTTGCTGTTAAATAAAAAAGTAAATATACATCGGTTTCTATTTTTGTGTGTTTTAATCATTTCTTTCAGAAATCACTTTTATTTTTCTTACTTATACTTGAACAGATGGATAAAGGAAATACTTGGAATGTTTTGTTTGCTTTTCATATTAATATAACCATATAGAATTACATTAATATAATAAATTTTCATAATAATACACACTATAACCATTATTAATAAAATAAGTATCACTGTAAACAGAAAATGTATAGAGGGCACTTAGGTGGTACAGTGAAGCAAGCACTTAACTTAGAATCAGGAAAACTCCCATTCATGAGTTCAATTCTGTTCTCAGACACTTACTAGCTATACAGACAAGTCACTTTATCTTATTTGTCTTACTTTCTCATCTATAAAATGATCTGGAGAAAGAAATAGCAAATTACTCCAAGACTTTAGCCAAGAAAACCCCAAACAGGGTCACAAAGCATCGGACAGGACTGAGCAATAATAATAGCATTTAGATAGCATCTGCCAAAGTCAAAATTTTCCTATTGTCTTAGGAATATTCTGAAGATCACCTGACAGGAGAAGATACCAGACAACAAGGACCTTTCTTGAGCTAAACTACCTAGCATTCCAACATTACTACAGAGACTGCAACTATTATGGGGTGGACACAATGATAGAATGTGAAATAAACATTTGCCAATAAAACTATTTTATGGAGACCTCACACAGGCAAGCACTCATAAGGGGGCCAGAAGAAGTGATACCGAGGCACCTTAAAGGTCTTGTTAGACATTGGCACAAGACTGCCCAGCATGGTGTGCCCTCATCAGTGAGGGTGCTGCATTCTATATACAGAATTGAAGCAGCTCAAAGTAAACGTGACATATGTAAGTTTAGAATGCCCACCCCAGGTGATCACATGGACTGTTTGCGCCCTACCTGTGGTAGAGCATTCTGAGGTTGGTCTGATCAGCCACAGACATACTGTAATATGTCTCAAATGTAGTGATGTCATTTTGGTCTTCTTCAAAGGACAAGAACCAGCCCAAAGTCAATCACTGTGCTAAGCACTTTACAAATATTATCTTATTTGTAGGTAGGTGCTATTATTATCCTCATTTTATGTTGAGGAAACTGAGACCAAAAATGGTTAAATGTCTTGTCCAAGGTCATAGAGCTAGTGAGTGTCTAAGGTCAGATTTGACTAAGGTCTCTTTCTGACTCCAACCCAACTCTACATCTATCATACCACCTAAGCTGCCTAATTTCTCTTTCTCTACCCAACCTTGTCTAGATAAAGGGGAGGAGTTTGGTCTTGGAACATATTAAATATTCTCTGCTTGGATATAGTCCAAGGAACTACTTGGAAGTTTAGGCTAAACTCAGTCAATCAATTAGCATTTATGAAGTGCCATATAATTTTTAAGCAATGTGCTATGGTAGAGGGATATCTAGAAATATTTGCCTTTCTATTTTCCATTGGTCAATACATTCACATTACATTAGATTTTAAATAATAGCCAGGATTACATTCAAAGAATTGTAAGCATTATACCACTAATGTGCATAATTCATCTTTGAACTGTTATCTGCATGGGGGGAAAATGGGGAGAATATCAGAAATCTTGCCAGTCAGGCTTACTTTTAAATATGGGCACTACTTTCTGGGAATTCAGATCCTATTTAACAATATTTTCCAATTCTACAGAGGCTCATTGAAAATACAAATAACATTTCCTGAAAGCTCCCAAAACTGCCCTGATAATGATCTTTATTCAATGCAGTTCAAGAAATATGATTTAAATGTGCAAGTCACTCACTGTCAGTTCTAGGGATACTAATAAAAATGATGTTGAACTCTCCTTCAGGAGGATCCCTTCTACTAGAGGAGGTGGAAAGGATATAGGGGCGCATATAACCCATAACAAGAAAAGCAAATATAAAATAATTTTAGAAGGAAGACAATAGTAGTTCTCAATAGAACTAACAATGAGGGAGAGAAATTCAGGAAAGATTAAAAATAAGCCTATAAAGAAGCTCGAGATTTAAAGGTGGATGTGAAGAACTAGAGTGCATTTCACTTTAGGGGAATTGGCATTCCAGCTATGATTATGGTCATTGTAGAGTCTATTGCAATTTTTCATTCATTAAGAGTTTTTTCCCTAACTTCCCGCCAAGATGGTGGAGAGAAGCCAGGCCCTGGGGTCTGCTGATCTTCCCTCATAAACAACATGAAACAAATTTCTTAATGGAAGTCCTATCAACAAAACCCAGAAAGAGAAGCTAGAAGAACAACACAGACCTCAAGGTCTATTTTCAGGGAGCCAGAGTGTGATGAGTACAGAGCACTGATAGCCAGTGGGGGAGGGGTGAGAGCAGGAATAATCTAAGATCAGCCCTTGGGGGCTTCCACTGTAGGAACCACTTTGCTCTGAAAAACCACCAGAGTAGAGACCTGGGACTGACAGTCTGGGACTTACAGGAAGGGCTGGAGGGTAGGTTCCAGCCTCTATCACCCCCCATTGGCCAGAAAGAGAGAGTACATTCAGAGAGAAAAGCCTCCAACACCCCCTATTAGCCACTCAGTGAGCAAAGCCTTCAGCATCCCCTCCTGGCCAGCTGGAGATACTACACTGAGTGAGTAAAGCCTCTAGGGATCTCAATACCAAACCTCTGTGAACCAGTCCCTCCCCCAACACAAGATCTTAGGAAAATGAAGAAAGACAAGGGGAAAACATAGAAAAATTCCTAGAAGGAAGTGACCCTAATTCAGAGAGACATAGAACCCCTGAGGAAAATATGATCTGGTCTCCAGTACAGAAAGATTTTCTTGAAGAAATCAGGAAGGAGTTTAAAAATCAATTGGAAAATTTGGGGAAAAGAAACCCAAGAGAAAATTAAAACCTTGCAACAAGAAAACAAATCCTTGGAAAATACAATTGGACAAATGCAAAAAGAAAATAATTCTCTCAAAACCTCAAATGATCAAAGGGAAAACTCTTACAAAAATAGAACTGACCAATTGGAAAAGGAGTTGCAAAACGTAAATAAAGAAAATTCTTCCATAAAAAAAAAAGAATGGAGTCTATGGAAACAAATGACTTCATGAGACAACTAGATTTGGTTAAACAAAATCAAAAAACTTTTTAAAAAATAAAAGAAAATGTTAAATATCTCATCAGCAAAACCAATGACCCTGAGAATAGATTGAGAAAAGATAACCTAAAAATTATTTGTCTTTGTGAAAACATTGGAGCGAAAAGAAGCCTGGACTCAATATTACAGGATTTAGTGATGAAAAACTGCCCTGATATCATGGAACCAGAGGGCAAAATAGTTATTGAAAAAAAAGTGCATCAATCCCCTTCCAGAAAGGAATGCCAAAATGAAAACACCAAGGAATATTGTAACCAAATACCAGAACTATCAGATAAAAGAGAAAATCCTGCAAGTAGCCAGAAACAATTTAAATACCAAAGAGCCAAAGTAAGGATTACACAGGACCTGGTAGCATCAAAAGGCCTGGAATGCAATATTCTGAAAAGCAAGGGAGCTTGGAATGCAGCCAAGACTCCACTATCCAGCAAAGCTGAGCCTTTTCTTCCAGGGCAAAAAAAAAAAAATGGACATTTAATGAAATAGGAGGGGGTGGCTAGGTGGCGTAGTGGATAAAGCACCGGCCCTGGAGTCAGGAGTACCTGGGTTCAAATCTGGTCTCAGACACTTAATAATTACCTAGCTGTGTGGCCTTGGGCAAGCCACTTAACCCCGTTTGCCTTGCAAAAACCTTAAAAAAAAAAAAGGTTAGTGATCAAACTGTGTCCCTGAGAAGAGGTATAAATATATTGGGAAATATAGGTAACATAAAAGCAAATTTTCTCAATAAATAGACACTTTTTTCAAAAGTAGGTGGGTTAAAATATTTAAATGAATATTCATAAAATTTTGGATTTATGAGATCTAAGCATAAAAGTTCTGATCAAGCCAGATCCAGTCAACAAGCATTTATTAAGTGCCAGGTATTATTATAAGAAAAGCAAATCTAGTCCCTACTTTCAAGGAAGTCACACTATCATGAGTCATACTATATGTGGACAACCATGGACAAACAAGATATAGATATAGGTAAAAAATATGTGATAAATTAGATCATTAGGTATGCCTACTTTTTGATTCAATATGTATTTATTTATATGATATTTATATGTAATAATAATATAATATAATAATAAAAGAAAAGCTAAGTACTCTTTCCTTTAGATATCAATGAACATAGTAACAGTTGTATAGTGGGGGGGGGGGGCGCTGAAATTCAGCAGTTTGTGCTAGAAGAAGACAGGAATTCCAGACAAGATGGTTCATATCCTTTGCCTTATGCTATCATCAGACTAATAAGAAAAAAACCAACAGTTGTGTGTATTTTCAACTTCAAAGAAGTACTGTACAAGGGGACAATTACAGCAAATTTGATTGAAATGTCAGACAAAATCCATCAGATGAAGCCAATAATCTGTTAATTCAATGGCAGAGGAACAAACCAAACCATATTACAACTTACAGAAATGAAAAAGAAATATAAGGGGCAGCTAGGTGGCACAGTGGATAGGGCACCAGCCCTGGAGTCAGGAGTCCCTGGGTTCAAATCTGGCCTCAGGCACTTAATAATTACCTAGCTGTGAGGCCTTGGGCAAGCCACTTAACCTCTTTTGCTTTTGCAAAAATCTGAAGATACAGATTGCAACTATGTATATCCTATGACAAAAAATTTTTCAGAGTGAAATCTAAATATATTAATTCAACAAATATTAATTGAGCAGTTACTATACACAAATTTGAAAGGCCAAAATGTTTCCATTTACATTATTGACACTGAGTGAAAGATTAAAGATGGACAGATATACAAATACAATTTTTTCCAGAAAGGAGGAAGGATGGTAAAAATCTTCTAGAATTTTTGTTCTATGAAAAATGAATATGGATAATACATGCAAATGTTATTGTGACAAGAGAGTTTCTGGCTCAGATGTCTCACTGCCACTGTGATAAGAGAAACACAGAAAAGGAACTCTGGCTCAGACTTTATGAATCTTCTCTTAAATTCATCCCATTTGACAACATGCTAGTGAGATATTTTCCCAGTAGGTTGTGAATAGTAAAGATGTCTCTGAAGTCATAAACGTGTTTGCCTGGGAGTATAATAGTGACAGGAACCAAGAAACTTAAAGGAGAGAAAGGTTTAAGGCAAAGAGACAAGGAGTTCCATTTTGGACATGTTGAATTTGATATACCTAGGAGACATTCCAGTGGAGTTATCTAACAGGCAATTGGTAATGTGAAAGCAGAGAATGAGAATACTGGAAACCATGTTATATGGTCATAGCAGCATAAATTTTAAGTTGGAAGGAGTCTTAGAGGCTACTGAATCCAACCTTCACTCATTTCAGAAGTAAGGAAACTGAGACAGTGAGCAATGAAGTAACTTACTCAGGCTCTGAGACAGAATTTGAACTCAGGTTTTTCCAACTCCAAATCTAGTGTTGAGATCCTTTCCAGTTTTGAAATTCTATGATTGTGTGACTCTTGTTTCATTGAATCAAGATCATTTGCAAGGTCAAGTGTACTTCTGGGTGCAGGATAAGGAATGCATAACATGAGACTATAATACCAATTCCATTTATTCACTTTGGGCCCTAAAACAAGTAGAAGAGAAACACCTTTAGGTGTTTAATCTGTACCCTTATGAATACTGCACATGATAATTAGAGATTAATTTGGGCTTATAAATTCCCTTTTTAAAAATGCTAATACCTCTCCCAATAAGTCTCTCATACCTTATTTGAATTACTTTTATCATATAATCAGATTAACCCCTAGCTACTTATTCAGGAAATAATTTTGACTCCATTAGGAATAAGGGGGATATCATTTATCCACAGGCAGTCTGGATAAAATCAGATAGCCAGAGGGCAGCAGGGGTTCACTGAGTCAGTGTCTGGGGAGAGAAGCCAGGATTTAACATAAAATTCAGGAAAAGTAGATATGTGGGATTGGGGTGGAAGGGGTGGGAAAGAAGGGAGAAATGAAGGTAGGGAATCAAACAAAACAATATCTTTTTTTTATTTTCACCCTTGACCCTGGTGGGTGCTTGGTATGCCTCTAAGTATCATTCCCACAGGTTGCTAATAAATGAACCAGACTTTTTGCAAAGTTGTAAACCCAGTTTTTCCCAGTCTAGCCTATACATACAACTCTGTCCAAACTTTTCCAAGACAGCTCTAGGTCTTCAGTTCCCCTCCCTTAGAGTGAAAGAGGTCAGTCAGTCAGTTAATAAGCATCTATAGTTCAGGTGCAATGAGGATACAAAAAACTCAAAAATAAATAATTGCTACTCTCAATGAATTCAGTTAAATGTAAGAACCATGTGCAACAGCTATGTGCAACAAGTCAGAGATGGAATAATTTGGAGGGTAGTATTAAAGGGAAGGTACTAAGTTTAAAGGGGGTTGGAAAAGGCTTCTTGCAAGATGTACAAATTTAGCCAGGACTTGAAGGGAACTAGGAAGGCTATGAGGAAGACATGGGGGGGGGAGGAAGAGAGAGGGAGAGAGAGAGAGAGAGAGAGAAAGCATTCTGTGTAGGATAAAAATCCACTTTAAAAAATATAGAGACTCCTCTGGGCCAAAAAAAAGTTTATTTTGGTTTTTCTCAAGAAAAGGGTACACTCCAAGTCTCACAAAGATAGTGAAGATCAAGGAGCTGCCCCAATCATCCTTCTATGTTGACTCATTGATAGTCTTCAGAATTACATTCTACTTGTGAAAATCTACCCTAGCAACAAAGAAAAGAATGAAAGGTTTTCATAAAATATTACCTCACCATCCAGATGGTGAGAATAACCTTCAGGATAACTATCTTATTGAAGTAATGTAACTTGTGTTGGAATGCAAGGTCTAGGAATAGTCTACCATCCTCTCATTCAGTACTTATCATCAAATAAGAGGAGGCTTACGAACTTCTTTGGAATGCAAGGTTTTTCTCATGGGAAAAAGTCTACTATCTTTCTAGCAATCAGTAAAAAGTAGTCTTATCAAAATTTAGGAGAGTAAACCATCTGTTTGGAATGCAAGGGGCTTTCTTCCAGAAATAGTTTAAGAATAATAGTTTGTTCTTTCTTTAACATTTCTTAACCTTGAGAAAACTTTACTAGGAATATTATCCCTGAAGTGGTTTTACTGGGAATATTCCACTCAATTCCAACATGGGGGATAACCAATGAACATGACTGGAATGTCATGTGCAAGGCAAAAAGAGGTAGGGAAGGGAATAAACATACAGCTCCTATTATCACAAGCCCTGGGATAAGTGCTTTTTATAAAAGTTACAAGAAACAGAAAGGAGACCACTATCACTGAACTGAAATGTTAATTCTAGGGAATAAGGTATAGGAAGACTGACAAGGTAGGAGAGGACCTTAAAAACTAAACAGAAGATTTTATAGTTGATCCTGGAAATAGTAGGAAACCACTGGAGTTTACTGAATGGGACAAAGGAGAATGATATGGGTAACTAGGCAGCACAGTGGATAGGGTACCAGATCTGGTGTCAGGAAGCCCTGAGTTCAAATCCAGTCTCAGACATAAGTTATATAACTCTGGACAAAGTTATTTAAAACCTTGTTTCCCTCAATTTCCTCAGCTGTAAAATTAGCTAGAGAAGGAATTTGCAAACCTCTATAGTAACTTTGTCAAAAACAAAGTGGGGGGGGGGGGTCACAAAGGCTCAAACACAAATGAAATGAAGGAACAACAATAAGAGAGAGTGACAAGATCATAAAGTCAATTTAACAGCTGAGAGAATAGTAAGAGAGGAGTAGGAAAGAGCCATGAGGCAGAGACCAACCAGTCAACAAAAACATGAGATGATTAGGACTCGGATGAGGGTGGTGGCAGTGTATGAAGAAAAGAGAGAAAGATGAGGAAGAGAAAGAGATATATGTACCCCTCTCACTTCTGTAGCTCCTTGCCCCAAAATCTCTTCACTCTCCCACTGTATCATCAAAGTTTGCACAAGTCAGGAAGAAAATAAATCCAAATTCCAGTACTAGGGAACCAGAGAAGCCAGGTCAGAAACTGAATGAGAAGATTGAGGTGTCTGTTGTACAATGTGATTACAATTAATTTCAAGTTATTTAAGAACTGGTTTCAGTCATAAGCTGCTGGTGTTACTAAACTGGCCAACATAATTTTGCAGTGATAAGATGAAGTGCTGTGTGATTACAAGAACAAGAGTTGAAAGGGTAAAAAGTTGAAAGCTTACTGATGCTGATATATCATTGTTGTCCTTGGGAACTCTGGGCTCTTCCTCATATTGTTAGTGGCTTATTACTCAGGACAGCATCCTTTGGCTCCAGAGGACACCCAGGGTACCCCATAATGAGCTATTATGTTCCCTGAGATGTTCCATATGAGAATTCAGATACCAAAGAAAACTGTCCAATGATGATATAAGTAGGCTATTTACTTCTCATTTGAAGCTTCCTGCAAGGTCTTCTCTTTCCCTTGAGGCATTGCAACTTTGCCATACATTCAACATATTATTGCACTTGTAGGATTTTCATATTTGTGGGAATTTTCAGACATACTCCATCAAAAAGAAGATAAGTTGTCATTATGCCAGTCATAATTAACAGAGAGCAATCCCTGGCATTTAGTAGGGACTTAGTAATATTTTTTTTGATCGATTGACAGTCTATCCTATGCTTAAAGAGAAGACAGCACACACCTATGGAGAGTACCTCTATCCTCCCAATTAGCAAGTTTCATAACCTTGGAGTTCTATTCTAAATTCTCCCTTCTCCCTCCATTTAATGAATCAATCAACTTTCTATTGCTTATTTCAGTAGTGTTTCATTTTACAAATGAGGAAACTGAGACAAACAAGATTAAATGATTTGCCCAGGGTCATACAGCTAATGTCAGGGGCTGTATTGAACTCAAATCTTTTTTTTTTTAGTTTTTGCAAGGCAATGAGGTTAAGCAGCTTGCCCAAGGCCACACAACTAGGTAATTATTAAGTGTCTGAGGCTGGATTTGAACTCAGATACTCCTGACTCCAGGGCCAGTGCTTTATCCACTGCGTCACCTAGCTGCCCCTTTGAACTCAAATCTTCCTGACTCTATCCACTAAGCCATCTAGCTACCCAAAAGTTAGTAGAGTAAGTATTTATTAAACACATACTCTGGGCCAAGCACTGAACTAGACAAAACAAATACACAAGTAATATATTCCCTTTTCTCAAAGAGCTTGCATCCTACTGGGAGAGGGATAAGTAAATGGACAAACCATAAACAGCACCAAATGGCACAGTGGATAGCACACCATCCCAGGAGTCAGGAAAACCTAAGTTCAAATCCCTCAGACACTTGACATTTACTAGCCATATGACCCTGGGCAAGTCACTTAACCCTGATTACCTCACATCCAAGGCCATCTCCAGCTATTCTGATTCATATCTGCCCACAAACTCAGATGGCTTGTAGAAAGTGAGGATGATAATTTATCACAGCACTCCCTCACTCAAATCCAATTCATGTGCTTGTCATGGCATCACCGCCCTAATGTTATGATCTTCTTTGAAAATGAAGGACAAACATTATTAGGTCCTATTTATTTTATTTCACAGATTTTTTGCATCTATCCACTCAAATGGAAGCCCCACTAATTTAATCATCATTTATCTCTAGAGTCTCTCTCAATTGGTCTCTCTGCCTTCATTTTCTCTCCCCATCTTCAAATCTAAAGAGTAAAAAAAATAATAAATAAAACTTTTTAAGAGGAACATGCAAACTGCAGTAACTCTTTGATCTCTTAAATTTATTCTGGTCTGAATAATACTGGTTCTGATATATTCTTATAATTGTAATCCAGGTCTTAATTTTTGCATGTACAATTTTAGGTGAAGGAAAAGCAAACCATTAATCATGTTCTCCGTTTTATATATAATCCTCTTTTTCAGGCCTACTTTGAATATGAAAATGCTTATTTTATTTGGAATGGCTAGGTTCAAAAGAAAAAAATTTTTGATAACGGAGATATTTAACTAGATGATCTCTAAGTTCTCTTCCAGATCTAAAATTCTAAGCAATAGAGAAGATAATAACAGCTAGTATATATATATATATATATGTGTGTGTGTGTGATACCTATGATTAGCCAAGCACAAATGATCTTATTTGATCCACCCAACAACCCTAGAAAGTAGAGTTATTATCTCCATTTTACAATTGAGAAAGCTGAGATAAACAAAAATTAAGTTCCTTACCCACAATTACTTTAGCTAGCAGGTGCCTTGAAATTGGACTATAATTCAGGTTTTCCTGATTCCAGGCCTACTATTCTATCCACTGAGCCACCTAGTTGTCTACAGAAAATAAACATCCCAGTTCAGTCAATTCTTGGAATTGATTTTTGGTTGTCTTGATAATTCATTGGGAAAGAGAAGGAGATATTCCTCAACTTCTAAGTAGGTAAAGTAGAAAAGGAGGCATATATATGTTATATTAATATGGAGCCATTCTTAAGTGTGCATGGGTGGAGTTGTTCCAAAGGGAAGTTCATTCATTAAGCTCCTTCCTTTCTTTCAGGACCTCACTCAGGTGTTCTTTCTTCAGCAAATCTTCCCTAACCTCCCCACAACCTCTCCCTTCTCTCTTCTCTCATTTCTTATTCCATTCTCATTGAACCTCTCCTATACATTTACCATGTATATTATAGTTATTTGTTCATTTGTCATATTCATATTGTAAGTTGTAATTTCCTCAAGAGACAAGACAAAGTCTTCTTTCATAATTATACTTTCAGAACCTTGCATTGTACAGAGTAGACAACCAATGTTTTAAAATGGAATTTCTTGAATTGAACTTCTAAAATGGGAAACTCCTATGCATATTACTACACAAACCAATATCCACAGGTTATCATTATAAGTTCACCAGTATTCACAGAACAAGCAGAAATTACATTTATCATGTTTCATGTTAGGTTTTTTTTTCCCTTTGATTTCTTAGTATAGTTTAATAATTAGCACACTAGGACTTGGCATCAGGAGGACTTAGGTTCAAGCCCTGTCTTAGACATTTACTAGTTGTGTGACCCTGGGAAAGATACCTAGCTTCTCTCAGACTATGTCTTAAAAAACAGCATGTATGGACTTAGGCTTCTAAAGTTTTTTTCAGTTCTAAATCTATATTGATATATTCTCTATATTATATTCTTTTCTGTGATAATTAATATTGAGTTTTGTTCCAAAGTCAATTGCGTTGTTGTTTTAAATTTCTCTATTTCCAGTTTAGAATTCTTTGTCAACTTCATTGTCAACCTGGAGGCCGTTTTGGTTATAATGGGGAATCTCATTTTCAACACATTCACATGCTGACTTAACTTTATTTGTTTTACCAGAAGTCAGAAAGTCCTCACTGCATCAATGAATGGGTTGGGTAGGGGGAGGAAAAAGTATGGGTTGAGGGAGTTTGGGGGAATTATGATCTTCTCTGAGCAAATAATAATTCTTAATTAACAGAAATACAAGGTTGATTAGGAAAAAGAAAAAATGCAATGGATATTGAATTCTTTCCCCTTTAACATCTCCCTGTGAGAGACTAAGGAAAATAAATTACATCAATCCAAGGTGTGATATGTCTGCCAGAAGGGCAAAGTTAGTAAACAGCAGAAATTTAAACTTCTTTATGTCCTAGGACCCCCCTTTGACAGTCTATGAAATCTGTAGAACACTTCTCAGAATAATGTTTTCAAATAAACAGATGGAGAAAAGGAAAGCTGAGGCATCCTAGGGATAAAACAAAGAATTCTGGAGGCTTCTCACTCACCCAATATTGAAGTAATGATACTGAAAGGCTGCAGTTATCTAGAGATTTGTCTTTACTTCAAGAGACTAGTGGCCACTAAAGAGAGTTATCAGATACCTTCTCTACCTTCATAGAAGTTTTATGAAACAGGAAGTTACGACACAGAAATAAAGTCAGAGACAGAAAGACAGATGCAGGAAACAGACATGGAGACAGAGCGAGAGACAGAGACAGAGAAAGAAAGAAGTAATCAGAGACATAGAGTTAGGAACAGAGAGAGACAGAGTCAGAGACAGAGTCAAATAAAAAAGAGAAGGAAACAAATAGAAATGAGAGGAGACAGAGACAGAGAAAGAAAGGAAGAAAAACAGCAAGAAAAAGAAGCATACAGAGATACATGGAAAGGGGAGGTAGACACAGAAAGACAGACAGAAAGACAGAGACAGAGAGAGAAGCAGATCAACAGAGACAGAAAGTCAACCCACTCCCCTTCAAATATCATAAGATCAAAGGGTCAAGCTTGAACTTGAAAGGACAGAGATCTTCCTCCAGAGGAATCTTCTCATTTGGGACTTTATAGCCTTAATGGTAATTCATTCAAGAGTATTTTTTATTTTTATTTATAGCTAGCTAGCTGGATAGATAGATAGATAGATAGATAGATAGATAGATAGATAGATAGATAGATAGATAGACAGACAGACAAATAGATAGATGGATGAATGGATAGATGGATATATATATTGAATATAATATTGTAAAAATGCAAAAAATTGTAAAATAGCCTGACAAGGTAAGGAGGAGTGCTATGAAAAGTAGCATGATACCTGAATGCTACCATAATTTTCCCCATTTCTCAAATGGAGTATGGAGGTATAAGCCAAGAGAATAAGAAGCACCTTTCCCCTTTTTTGGTGCTCTTCCTGACCTGAGATCCTCTAACACAAGTTCATACACTTAGCACTTTACTTTGACTTTGTTCCTATATTACTGATATCTCAATGGCTTCAGGAAAGGATTACTCACCTAAAATTAAAAATGTAATGTGGTAAATGACCTCAAAAATACTCCACCCCATCCCCAAGATAACAAATAGCCACCTACAGAACTGGACAAAGCAAGACATTAATTAAGAAAAATCATCCAATTACATATAATTCATGATGAGCTGGCAAACACCATTGTGCGATACGTAGGCAAAACTTAGAAAGAAACACCCTAATCTCTGCGTATAAAAAGAGTCAACTAAAACATGCTGGAAGCCGACACACTACAGCCGAACCCCACCAGCCGAGTATAGATCCTTTCCACATAGACACTATGTCTCTCCGATTCTCTTCTTCATCCAGAAGGACTGGTTCCTGTGGAGGAGCTGGATCTGTTAGGCTGTCAAGTGGGGGAGCAGGTTTGGGGGTTGGAAATACATGTGGCATGTCTGGAATAGGAAGTGGCTTTTCATGTGCCTTTGGTGGCAGTTCATCTGGAGGAGGTTATGGTCTGGGTGGGGGAAGCTCTTCCTATGCCAACTTCATGGGGAATGAAGCAGGGCTCCTCTCTGGTAATGAGAAGGTAACCATGCAGAACCTTAACGACCGCCTGGCTTCTTACCTGGATAATGTACATGCTCTGGAAGAAGCAAATGCAGACCTGGAGCAGAAGATCAAGGGATGGTATGAGAAATATGGTCCTGGTTCTTGCCGGGGACTTGATCATGACTATAGCAGATATTTTCCAATAATTGAAGATCTTAGGAATCAGGTAAGAGAACATAATTTTATAAGACTCAGAATTCTATGATATATTGAGCCCTCAAAATAGTTTCACAATGAATAATGTGGCTTTAAACTTTCAAATTTCCATCATTGATTAAAATACATTTGAAGAATTTTTATGAAAATTTATATCTCTGAGTAGGACAAATTCACTAACAGGTATTCGATCAATATGTTTGTCATTAACTGAGCCTCTCACCCCACTCCATCTTCACCCCTCCAAAAAAGCAGAGGAATACAAAAAATCTCCAGTGATATTATTTGTATCTCTTGGCTATTTTATTGGAAAGCAGTCTTTCCATGCAGAAATTTTTGCAGTTCCAAAGGCATAATCTGAAATTATTCAGAAGGCAGACTTTGGTCCCTGGGAGCAATAGATGTCTTCCTATAATGTGACAAGTGACTAGGCTTCAGAAAATTATAAATGATATATGAAAATATTTTCTTTTTTCTTAATCTGCTCCCTCTTTACCAGATAATTTCAGCAACTACCAGCAATGCCAGTGTGGTCCTGCAGAATGACAATGCCAAGTTAACAGCTGATGACTTCCGATTAAAGTAAGTGATGTTTTGAGAATAGAAATCGATTCATAGGGCATCTCCCTCTCCCATCCATTTTATTTCTAAAATAACTTTAAGGAATTGGGTATTTTAGGGATGGCTAGGTGGCACAGTGGATAAAGCACCAGCCCTGGAGTCAGGAATACCTGAGTTCAAATCCAACCTCAGACACTTAATAATTACCTAGCTGTGTGGCCTTGGGCAAGCCACTTAGCCCTATTTGCCTTGCAAAAATCTAAGAAAAAAAGGGAATTGGGTATTTTGTTTTTAAACTCAAATAGTATAAGAATGAATAAATAGCTTAAAGCTCCATTATATTTATGAAAAATTGCCTCTAAATCATGGTAGTAAAAAAATTAAAATTTGGAGTATATAAGAAATTGTTTTCTTTAATATTAATCTCATCTCTTTAAGAAAAGTGATCAACATAGTATATTTATCCCAGAATCCAATTAAGATATTTAATCTCTACCTATTTCAACTTGAGTTTTATGTTTTCATGTTGAAAAAGCTTTTTACTATTCTTTGAGGTATGAAACAGAGTTAGCTCTTCACCAGAGTGTTGAGGCTGACATCAATGGTCTGAGAAGAGTATTGGATGAGCTGACTTTATGCAGAGCAGACCTGGAGATCCAGGCTGAGACGTTGAATGAGGAGTTGACTTATCTCAAGAAGAACCATGAAGAGGTAAAAGTTTTCATTGTTCCAGTTATCTCCCCCTAAATATAAACTTTCCCTTTGCCAAAGTCATATGTAAAGTCTTCAAGAGCAATCCAAGGAAGACCTGGTCAAATTCTGTCAAGTTCAATGAAGGATTTGTTTTCCAAAAACAGATTACACTCTTATTTTTACTTTTTTATGACAAATAGATGCTCATGATCTAAACTTTAAAATTTCAGACCCTCCCCAGATCTAGAGACAGTGGTCATTATACTCTTTCAAAAATATTCAGAACCTTATTAATTTAATCTAAATTAATCTTCTACTTCAGGAAATGAAAGCCCTCCAGTGTGCTGCAGGTGGAAATGTGAATGTGGAGATGAATGCAGCCCCAGGGGTGGATCTGACCATTCTGTTGAACAACATGAGGGCCGAATATGAGGCACTGGCTGAACAGAACCGCAGAGATGCTGAAGCCTGGTTCAACGAAAAGGTAATTTTGCTAGAGTCACCTTTGAATTTGACCCTTGATTTTAATCAGTCAACAAGAGATTTTTTTTAAATCCAAAACATAATCTTAACATTGAACATCAATACAACTCATTAAACTTATTTAGTAACTATTTAAATTTAACTTAATGAAATTCAGAACCTAAAATAGTACACCAGCTCTTGTGTCCCTCCTTATAAGTCTCCAAGACTCATCCATTCATCCATCTTCCCTTATCATCTTTCTTAGTTACAGGTGTTCAGCTCTTATCCATTGCATTTTTTTAAAGTGACTTGATCTAATTATGCCATTTATTCCAGAGTGCCACACTCCAGCAGCAGATCTCTGATGATGCAGGGGCCACTACCTCAGCCAGGAATGAGCTCACTGAAATGAAACGTACAGTTCAGACCCTTGAAATTGAGCTGCAGTCCCTCATGGCCACAGTATGTGAAATCTTATGAAATAAATATCCTTTAGAAATTGGGGGGGGACTTAAAATAGTGCCTTTCTTCTTTCATAATGTTAACTTCCATGTGTATTAGTCTCCCATGGTGAAAAAGCATTTGTATTTCATTGATTAGAACCCCATATGTCTTATTAAAGTGGGACTTACTATCATACATTCAATATTAGGATATATTTCAGATGTCATTTATATAATGTTGAAATGAGAAAATGGTTGTGTATGTGTGTTTTAGTATTGCTCTACCCCAGCTTACTAGATAATCTTCCAATATTACAGAGAAGAGAAAACCTCAAACACCAGCTCCTTCATTCATCTACACTGGCAGTATTCTCATTTCTATAGACTCTAGCATTCCTATAATGCTACTATATAAATGTTATAGAGTCATCAGGTGGAAGGCACAAAAGCAAGGGAAATACCCAAATGTCATTATTCCTACACTCTTCTATCATGGCCAAAATGGACCATTCAGGTTGAGACAGACATTAATCCAACCCCTCACCCTACCCCCTACATCACATGCAAGCCTAGGGAGAGTGTCTTCATGGATTATACAAAGTGCCTTGATGCCTTTTCACCTTACAGAATCAAGAATTCTCAACCTAAAGAGCAAATCTCTTTACTAGGTCTATTAATGGGACAAGTTTTATATTTCAACAGGCTTTCTTTAGAATGTTCCAATTATGTGTATCTAAACACAGTCAAACCAACCTTGTTTGGAGAAACTGGAAATGGGACAGTAGGAATAGTGATGAAGAATGTGTATCTTAAGAACTAGAGGTTTTAGGCTTTAGAAAGAAAAGCTGTAGTTTCAATCAAGATGGCTACAGGGCCATAGTATATTAATTCTATGGCTGGAAGGGATCCCAGAGGTCATCTTGTCCAAACTGCTCATTTTACAGATGAGTAAACTAAGACCTAATGGAGTTAAGTGACTTGCCCTAGGTCACACAGTTAATCAGCATTAGAGTTGGGTTTCCACCTTTTCAAATGCAACAACATAATCACTATCAGTAGTACCATCTTCAAATCCAGGAAGTATTTGATCCTGGAAAATTTGGGGGGGGGGGTGCTAATTCTGGATTGACACCAAAAGTAAATTCCAAAAGGATAGTTTTCTGGAACCCCACATATACACTTTATAACAAGGTCTATTTCTACTGACTGTCTCATTTTAAATCCAGCCATGATTCTTTTACCACTCCCATAGAAACATTCACTTGAATGCTCACTCACTGAGACAGAAGGAAACTACTGTGTGCAGCTCTCTCAAATACAAGCCCAGATTGGGGCCCTGGAGGAGCAACTGCAGCAGGTCAGAACTGAGATGGAGGGCCAGAAGCTGGAGTATGAGCAGCTCCTGGACATTAAGGTTTATCTAGAAAAAGAAATTACAACATACTGCTCCCTCATTGATGGAGAGGATGGGTAAGTACAACTTCTTTTGAAAATTGTGCTTTTGAAGGGTGGAAACTATCAGAAAAAAAAAAAGATGAAGGGAAAGACTAGAATAGGACAAAACCTTTAGAGTTGGAAGGGGTCTTTGGGACCATGGAGTCCAACTGCCTCATTTTATAGATGAGGAAATTGAAGCACAGAGAGATTTAAGAAACTTGCCAGAGGTTACACAGCTAGTAAGTGTCTGAGGAAGGATTTGAGCTCTGGTCATCCTAACTCCAAACTCAGCACTTTGTCCACTATCCCAACTAGGTTTCCTCTAGTTCTAAATTCCTACCATCCTGTTTTTGTAAGTTAAATGAGAGTAGTAGCAGTTGGGTTTTATATAAACTATGTGATTTTCCCAGTGTGTAGATTGGTGCTTGCTCTGCATACAGCAGGTGCTAAATAAATGTTTTTTTTGTGTTGGAGAGACAGGAGAAGAAAACAAGTCAAAAAAATCTATGATCTGGATTGTAAATAGAAAAAAAAATTTTAAAAAATTCTGGCTTTGGTTTCCCATTTCATTGTTCTTTGTTGATAATGATGATGTGTCAACCACTACATCAGGCACTGGCAGAGACATGTAATCAGGTATCTTAGCATCACCAGTGTCAATAAGGAAATGCTCGTTGAATTGGACTGAAATAGATGAGACCCAAGCCCTGCCTTCAGAGAGCTGACTCCTTTTTTTTTAATTAATAGAAATTGTTTCGAATCCAAAGGTAGTTATGGACTTGGAGGACCAGGAAATCAGATAAAAGGTAAAAAAAAAAGTACAATTTTCATCTTTTATAACATATTTCTATTGCATTTAGTGTGTATCTATATACATTTGTGTGCATATATATATGCATGAATACATCTAACTATGTATACTGTGCATATGCACTAAGATACATATTCTTCTATGTTTTGCACATGCATGCATCTGTACATGTATGTATATGCATGTGTTTTGTATGTGTGCATTTCTCTATGTGGGAATGTACATGTTTGTACATAGATATCTATAAGTATGTGTATGTGTATTTTATACATACATAGACATACCCAAAATTTTTATATACTTATATCTATAACTACATGTATACATGGAAAAGTAGTCTGGATTAAAAAAAATTTATCTTGGTATACATGCACATATACACATTTGAATATATAAAACATATGTGAATATCCATTTATCCATATCCACTTGCATGCACAAATGTTCTGTAACTATATACATGTGTGCAAATGTATGCACATCTATTGCCATGATGTGCATTCATGTATTTGTTCCACATTTATAACTTAATTATTTATACTTTCTGAATGTTCATGCAAATCCTCTTTCATTTTAGATTCATCCAAATCCACTGTGATTAAAACAGTTGTGGAAGAAATCGATCCTCGGGGCAAAGTTGTCTCTTCCAGGGTTCATTCAGTTGAAGAGAAATCCTCCAAAATTAACAGCATCAAGACGGAGCAGAGAGTGCCTTCCTAACCATGCTCAAAGCAAGGACAAAGGAGAAGCCCTTAAGTTCAATTACAGAATTAAAATAAGTACAGAAAATAAAGGCTTCTCCTTTTTTTCCTGTCTTTTAGCAATTTAAAACAAATCCTTCTTAGAATCACAAAAATTCCATTTTGTTTTTCTTTGGTGGTGTCTCAATAAAAGTTCTAATTATTGCAAGCCATCTAATTGATTCCAATGATCTTTGTTTCAGGAAAGTTGTTCAAAGGAAAGCTGAAATTCAACTTTCAGATCTCTTGATTGATACATTGCTATTGTAACTCAGGAGTACATTTCACATATGAAATAAAAATAATTTCAGTGCAATTCTAAGCATTGGGAAGGGAGATAGATAGCATGGTATGATGGAAAGAGTAATGGATTTAGAGTTGGGGGTGAGTTTCAAATATCATCTTAAGCATTTACTTACCAACAAGCCCTTAGACACTTGTTCTTAAATGTCTCTGGGTCTCAGTTTTCTCATTCAAACAGTGAGGAAGATAGATTGGACTGGAAAAGTTATCTCATTTCATTCTTCCCAGGAAAACTAAGGAAGGAAGGAAGGAAGGAAGGAAGGAAGGAAGGAAGGAAGGAAGGAAGGAAGGAAGGAAGGAAGGAAGGAAGGAAGGAAGGAAGGAAGGAAGGAAGGAAAGAAAAGGGAAGGAGGGAAGGAAAAGGGAGGAAGATGGGAGGGAGGCTGAGAAGGAAGGAGGGAGGGAAGGAAGGAGGGAAGAAAAGAAGGAGGGAGGGAGGGAAGGAGGAAGGAAGGAAGGAGGGAGGGAGGAAGGAAGGGAAGGGAGAGAGGGAGGAAAGAAGGGAAAGAAGGAAGGATTTATTAAGTGCCTACTGTGTCCCATACACTGTACTAAATGTTTTGTAAGATATTATCTTATTTAATCTTCATAATTACCCTGGAAAGTTGGTGCTCTTATTATTCCCATTTCACAACTTAAGTAAATGAGGAAGATAGTGGCTATGTGACTTCTCCCAGGGTCACACAACTAGTAAGTGTCTAAGGCTGGATTTGAAGTTGAGTCTTCCTGACCCCAGATCCAGTACTCTAACTGCCTCTGATAAGTACATGATTCTACTGCAATATGATTCCTACAAAAATCCTCAGAATCCTCATGATAGAAATTGTTCATTTATGAACTATTGTCAAAGGTTGACTTAGCAGAATGTTCAATTAAAATCAGATTTTAAATCCATCAATGGAGGGGAAAGGAGGTGATGAGGGGATGGCAGGAGAAGTCATCTGTTCTGTCCAGGACAAGGAAATAAGAAAGCATTTTGAATTCATAGGATTCTAAAGAGATCATCTAAAAAAACAGAATGAAAAAGAAAGGGGTAACTAGGTGCCCTTGACACTTACTGTGTGATCCTAGGCAAGTCACTTTACCCCATTGCCTTCCAAAAAAGTGGGGGGGGGGGGCGGTCTTCTAGTTCAAGCCTCCTGGTAAGGAAACTGAGAGGTTGTGGCTTGCTCAAAGTTCCCTAGCTAAGAAGCAAAGTCCTTTTCATTCCAATCTATTGCTCTTTCCACTGGAACATTTTTCTGTACTTACCTTCTGCTTCATGGATTTCAATGGCTAAAAAATTTATGAAACTCCCTCAAATTTAAGGTTAGGATTTGAAAGAATAAACACATGAGTTTACAATCACTGTGGTAAATCTCTGAAGTACTATTATTTTCTTAGCACTTTAAAGTTTACAAAGCACCTTACTTATGTGATTTGATCCTCTCAACAATCTTATGAAGTAGGTGCTTTGATTATTCTCATTTTACAGATGAGCAAACTAAGGAACAGTGACTCACCAGGTTAAGTGACTTGCCTAGGATCACATAGTTAGTTAAGTATTTAAGGCCAAATTTGAACTCTGGTCTTCCAGACTCCAGACCTGGCACTTCATCCACTGTATCACTTAGCTGTCCTACTCTTAACCATGGTAGAATCTGACACTTTTAAGCATTGATTTAAAATTTGTGAAACACTTTGTGTACAGTATGTGGTTTAAGCCTCCTATCACTCCTGTAATATGGAAACTAAGGCATTATAATTCCTGTTTCTCAGATGAGGAAATAGAGACTCAGCAGAAAGACAAAGCTACTTCCCTGTAGTTATCAGAGTTAGTATGGTCAAAGGTGAGGCTTGAACCCAGGTCTTTCTGACTTGGTCTTTTTAAGTCCCATACTCTCTCTCTCCATTAATTCACACAAATGGTCTAAAAAAAATCACCTCTGTGGCCCATTTGGTGAATGAGTCTAATTAGGTAGACTTTCTCAGATAATAAAAATACAGTACATGACTAGACCCATCCTCAAAGCTATTCTGCTTAGTAGGCCTGTGAGGGTTTGTATATTCCGCTGATGAAGTGTTCGAGAACCTAGGATCACCTCCATACCACAGTGTGGAATGAGAGACAGGTTTTAGTATAAACTCTGAATAAATGTCTGCTGCTAACGGTGTCCCAGATATGAAGACTATACAGATCACTGAATAAGACTTAATTGAAAGGAATACAATAACTTCAGCCAGTAAATAGTTCAAGAGATGGAAGACATCCTCAGAAATTGCCACATCACTCTGAATCCTCATTGTCACTCTCTAGGAAGGACTATTACCTAATTATCACAACAATGAAACTAACAATAATATGCAATATACATAATATTATATAATTATATAGTGCTTTTAATGTTCAGCAAAAAAAGAAGCTTCCCCCATAACAATATACATAAAACTTTCTGGCAGGTTTTAGTTCATATGGAAAAAGAGCAATTAAGGAGAGAAAATTAGTCTAAATTAAAATGAATTCTTCCTGCAAAACCATGGTCTAGTTGAATACTCTGTAATATCATCTGATTTAAAACATTCACCTAGAATATTCATCTAGACTATTTAAATATTCATTGAATATAGGGGTTAATTAAATAATCATTTGAAAATCTAAATATTCATTAAGAATATTCAATAGGAACAAACCTGCAAAGGAGGATAGGATAAAATATAATTGGTCTAAGACAGTAGTTGTCACTGTTTTTGGTCTCAAAACTCCCTTATACTCTTAAAAATTAGTAAGGAATCCCAAGAGAATCTTTGTTTATAGGGGTTACAGCTATGAATATTTGCCATGTTAGTATTTTTATGAAAATAATTTAGACCTTGTAGATCCCTAGATGTCCCTAGACCAGACTTTGAGAAACATTTATAAATCTAAAGACTACAAAGTTTAGAAGATACAAATGTTTAAAACAATAATTTTAAAAGACTGAACAATTTGATATTTTGTTGCATTCATATTTTTAACTACATTTGCATGAAAGTTAATGCCTAGAATGGAAAAATGCAATAGAAATGTAGCAGATGAAATATTCCCTTCCCCACTGAAATGATATTCTCAAGTAATATTTCTTCCAGGTTCAGTCACATCCTTCCCCCCACCACCAGAAAGTAGGTGTTGCCAGGTATCCCAAAGACAGAAGTTAAGGTTATAGAGTCTCTGCTCCTTCAAATGAGCTTGTCTTACATTACATGGAGTAATATGTTCACATCAAACTAAAAGGTTGATTTGATGACTCATTTTGTGTTAGTTGCCCCAGAAACCAAAATTACTAGTTATAGATTTACTTAGGGATAAATCCTAGAATCAGAAAATCCAGGCAACCTTGACATTAACATGATCTGTGATTTGTGTGGGTTCTTAATATTATCTCTACTTATTTGTCTGAAAACTCTTGAAAATTATAGGTTTCCCTTATCTCAGAAAAGATTGTGTGAGTTAATTCATGCTTGCAAAATTCTTAGAGATCAAGAGATTATTATGTTAATAATACTCTTGTGTCTTTAGAACACCTTTCATGTAGGGATGTCATAGCAATTTAAAAAGTTTCACATTCATGCTCAAAACACTCTCATGAAAGGAATATATGTGCTTGTGTTTCTATATACATGGACATATATATATATATATATATACGTTTAAGTATACACATACATATATGTATTCTTGTGTGTATATAGATACACACATATATTTTGTTCTTGGAAAACAGAAGCAAATATAAATTACTGGATCAAGTCACAAACTAAAAGATAGAATTGAGCTCAGGTGTCTTGACTTGTTATTCATTTTTCTATGACAAACTTTGCTCTACCATGAATCTTAACACACATAAAAATTAATTCTGTAACATTAATTCTCATAAAATATTTTGATGCAAAAGTCAGGCTGAAAATTCACATATTTGATTAGAGTTTCACATCTTCAAATAGCTTATAAATGTTTCCTTGGGCAAGCCACTTAAATTCCCTGGACCTCAGTTTCTTTAATTTATAAAACAAAGGGTTAGACTGATGACCTCTGAAGTTGTTCCTTGCTCTAAGTGTATGGTTTTGTGATCTTTCTAACAAAGATTTTCTGATTCTCTCCTCATACCAAGAAGTCAGAGCTTCTTTTCAAAGCACTTTGTTTCCTCTAACACTGAAATTCCCATTCAGAAAAAAATGGTATTTTCTTAAAGACAGAGGCCTCTAATCAGCAAACAAGAGCAGAGATTTTAAGATAATTGATAGAGACTAGTCACTATCTCACAGTCAACTTTATTATAGTAATTTACATAATTAATATGTATATCATGTTTGTGTCCTTTCAAATGACTTTATGGGTATTAATTAAGGAATACAATCAAGATTCATTTGAAGCTGCTCAATATTATTATTTTCATTTGACCAAGAAGGAGTCTGAGACAGTAGGTTAAATAATTAACTACATATTCCAACTGAGACTCAATTGTAGGATTGAATTTTCTGAGGAATATTATTTCTCTGCAATCCACCCCAGAAACAGAGCACAGACTGAAGCATACTTTTGTCTCTTTCACTTTATTTCTTGCGAGCTTTTTTTTATTTTTTTTGGAGGGGGGGTTATGTTTACTCTTACAACAAGACTATTTTAGCAATGTGAAAATAAATAAAAATATAATTTTTTAAAAAAGGAATATTCTTTTTCTCACCAAAAGTAAGACTATCTGTGGGAAATTGTGCCCCTTTCCTCACAGAATTTTCTATTGTGGAAGGGTCTTTTGTTTTCTTTCATATTTCCTTATTATTGTCTCAATTAAAAGTTCTGTTATTTTAAAAAAATAATTAATCAGAAGTCATCCTGTTAGTTGAGAGCTCAAAATTAAAATTATCTTCTTGTGATAATCAAACTCTTCTTCAAGATGCAAGAGCTTATGGACTGGACTTTGGTGTAGTGTTGAGAGACAGAGAGAGAGAGAGAGAGAGAGAGACAGAGAGAGAGACAGAGAGAGAGACAGAGAGAGAGACAGAGAGAGAGACAGAGAGAAAGACAGAGAGAGAGAGAGAGAGAGAGAGACCTGTATCCTTTTATTCATGATGTTATACTTTTTATCATGACACTATGAATCAACATGAGTTCCATGTAATATCCCTTTAAAAATGAAGAAAAAAAACTAATTGAGAGAATCAAAATATATTGGAGTTAGAAAAGTAGGAAAAGTAAGAGTGTGTGTGTGTGTGTGTGTGTGTGTGTGTGTGTGTGTGTGTGTGTGTGTGTAAGTGTGTGTGTGTGTGTGTGTGTGTGTGGTGATGGTGGTGGTGGTGTTATGGGTATGTGTAAGATGCCCAAAATTAATACTATCTCAGAAAGAGCCAGAAAGACCTGAATCTTTAGACACTCATTTGCTGGCTTTGTGACCCTGAAATCACTTAACCTCCCTAGACCTGAGTATCCTGTAATACAAGGGGGAAAAATCAATCCCTGTCCTTGAGGAATTTACATTTTACTGGGAGAAATTGATGATAAAACTGGCACACAGATTAATATAAAGTAATACAATGCAAATTTCAAGGCAGAAATGGGATATCAATCCAAAAGAACAAAAAATCATTGAACAGGTTAGAAACACAAAATCATAAAATTAAAACTCAAAGGGACATCAGAAGTTTTCTAGACTTTTCCTCATTTTTTAGATAAGGAAAGAGAAGTCCATAGAGATGAAGAGAACAGTCTAAGATCCCACAAAATCAACATTGAAACCTTGCTCTCTAAACCTAAATTCACCACAGCCTCAATTAGAAGGCAAATGTTAATAAGAGAAGGCTATGGAAATCTCTTTGTTGGGAAGATGAGAAAGGCAGCAAACAGTTCTCATTCCAGCTCCTACTTTTTTCGTGTGAAACAATATGATTTCTATTACAGAGGTGTAAGAATAGATAGTATTACTCATCTTAAACTCTGAAGGTTAAGGTCATAATCTAAAATTACTCCACCTGGCACCATTTTATAAAACACCCTCGAGGCATCTTTCCACCTACAAGCGATACCATTTAAAATCAAACAATTTTTGGAAACTGATAATTAGGCAGAAAATAGCGTTTTACTAGACATCGGCCTGATTAAGACTGAAGTGTCTTGCCAACTGCATATAAAAAGGCGAATGGCACCAGGAGATAACATACTTTGACTCTTGCACTCTTCTCTGGGAAAGGGTTGCCCATCTATCCTAACGCACCATGTCCTTTCGTCTTTCAAGTGGTTCCAGGCGAATTTGCTCTCGCCCTGGGTCTGTAAGATCGTCTAGCTGTGGAGTTGGCTTTGGTGCTGGAAATGCATGCGGTGGTGGCTCTGGTGCGGGGAGTAGTTTTTCTAGTGCGCTGGTGGGAGCCTCTTCTGTAGGCAACTATTGTGGGAACCTCAGTGGGAGCTTGGGGAGTGGTGTCTGTGCAGGCTTGACGGGAAATGAAAACGGGCTGCTCACTGGCAACGAAAAGGTGACCATGCAGAACTTGAATGATCGTTTGGCTTCCTACCTTGAAAATGTGAGAGCTTTGGAGGAAGCAAATGCAGATTTAGAGCAGAAGATAAAAGGATGGTACGAAAAATTTGGTCCTGGTTCCTGCCGGGGGCTTGATCATGATTATAGCAGATACTTTCCGATAATTGAAGAGCTTCGAAGTCAGGTAAGAAATCAACATTCGCCTACTTTTCCATTCATTTTGATGGGGTGTAGAGTGTGGGACTTAGAGTTAAGAGAGACCAATCGTGCTTCTATTCATAAACAAGGCACTCATCCTTCCAGTCTCAGTTTCCTCCTTTGTAAAATGGGAATAATAATAATAATAGCAAAGTTATTGTGAGAATCAAATAAGAATATGTATGTGAAACATTTTGAAAACTTTAATGTCCTGTGTAAATGTCAGTTATTACTATTATTTATGGATTTTTCCCCAAGTATAATAGGGAAATGGAGTGAAATAGGAGTTCTGGAATTTGAAATTGGAAGCTGTTAAGTCATGCCCTACTCTTCATGACCCACATGAGATTTTCTTTGCAAAAATACTAGAGTGGTTTGTCATTTTCTTCTCCAGCTCATTTTACAGATGAAGAAATTGAGATAAATAAGGTTAATCAACTTGCCCATTGTCATACATCTAGTAAGTGTCTAAGACCATATTTGAGCTCAGAAAGATGAATGTTTCCAACTTCAGGTCCACTTTGCCACCTAGCTGCAAGGTATCTTGCTGTCATTTATCTATTAAATCTCAAATTCTTGATATATGGACCCTTCCCCTCCCAACCCCCAATGCTGACAAAATCACAGATCCTTCCCTTGTGTACATATTGCTTACAGAAATATCCACTAACTTTGTGCAAAAGTAAAAAGAAAGTTTACTATTAAAAAGTAATTTCAAGGGGTGGCTAGGTGGCACAGTGGATAGAGCACCAGCCCTGGAGTCAGGAGTACCTGAGTTCAAATCCAACCTCAGACACTTAATAATTACCTAGCTGTGTGGCCTTGGGCAAGCTACTTTAACCCCATTGCCTTGCAAAAATCTAAAAAGAAAAATTTTTAAAAAGCAATTTCTGAGACTAATAAAATTCAGAATGGCTTTGACATCTGGAAAGCTATTTAACTTTTATTTCCTAGGTCTTCAATGTGTTAAATCTGTAAATAGATACTTAATCTACTCAATCATTTCCTAGATCATTTCTGCCACTGCCTGCAATGCCAATATTGTTCTACAGAATGACAATGCCAAATTGACCGCAGATGACTTCAGATTGAAGTAAGTGCATACTTTCTTCATGACTCTTCATGACCCTGTGAGCCTATAGTGCATGGGTTTTTCTTGGCAAAGGTATTGGAATGATTTGCCATTTTCCTCTCCAGTTTTATGCAAGTAGGGCTTAAGCATTTAAGTCAGTGTCTAAGGTCAGATTTGAATTCAGGAAGATCAATGTTTCTGACTTCAGGCCCCATAGTCTGTCCACTTTGCCACCTACTTGTAAGGTAAATAACTGAGTTCAAATATGAACTCTGGTCTTTCTGACTCCAGGCCCAATACTCAATCCAGTGAACCACCTAGCTCTGACTCTGGCACAAAGGAAATGCTGTATAGATATTAGTTATTATTATCCCCATTTTACAATTGAGAAAACTGAGGCAGTCAGAGGTTAAGTGACTTGCCCAGGATCACACAATTAGTAAATAGCTAAAGCTGAATTTGAATTCAGGTCTTCCTGACTCCAGGGCCAGTCCACTATCTCCTGCCTTACCTTATATGTGATTTAAGTTTTTGCTCCTCTACATTAGTCATGATGAGGGTATTCCTTGGAGGCAAGATAGTAAAGGAGGGTATTGAACTTGAATTTAGGAAAACCTGGATTCAAATCCAGCCTCTGACAGTTTCTAGCTTTGTGATCATGGGTAATCATATAACCTCCTAAGCCTCAATTTCCTTATCTGTAAAATGAGGATAATGACACTTGTCATAACTACATCATAGCATTGTTGTGAAGCCTGAAGGAGCTAATGTTTGTAAAGAGCTTTGCAGAATTTAATGCTTTTTATAAATGACAGCTATTATAATTTGGAATGCAAATTAGATCATCAGGAGAAAGAGATGCATGTCTTCATTCTTTAAAAGCTCAACTGAAAATAATCCATATTAAACAGTCATGCTCTGGACAAATTGTAGTACGTGTACATGATAGAATGCAGTTGAGTCATGAGAAACAATAAACACAAAAAGAAATATGGAAATTGTCATATAAAGTATGAAGACAGTGCATAAAATAATAACCACAAAAATTTTAAAGGCATTGTTATTATTCAGACATTTTTTAATCAAGTCTGATACTTTGTGATCCCATTTGGTGTTTTCTTGGCAAAGATACTGGAATGGTTTGCCATTCCTTTTCCAGTGCATTTGACAGATGAGGAAAGTGAGGCAAACAGTATTAATGGACTTGACCAGGGTCACACAGCTTGTAAGAATCTGAAGCATGGTAGTCTTTAAAAGGGATATGAATTTGTATAGTGCATTTAGGCTTATGATCTTCTGAAAGTTGATATTCAATAATATGTGACTTTAATCTTATAAGTTTAATATCTTTGTTAAGACCAGGTGTGGTAGCACAAAGCTGCAATTCCAGCTATAGAAGAGACTGAGGATGATGAATCACTTGAGCTGTAGAACTTGGGGATTCTGTGAGCTATCAGTTCAGAGTCCATAACCAAGTTTGGCATTAATAGAGTGATGCCCTGGAAGCTAATGACACCAATTGTCCACAGGTCAAAGGTTAAGTGACTTACCCAGGATCACACAATTAGTAAATATCTAAAGCTGAATTTGAATTCAGGTCTTGTGTCTTTGACACAAGTCAAAAAAAAAGGGCAGGTCAAACTTGAAAGTCAATGAGAGAGATGTTGAGCATGGGGAGCCTGTGCTCTTTCAGCCTAGGTGAGGTAGGAAGATTTTAAAAAAATAATGTTAAGCACTTTATTGAGAAGCAATACTGTGTAGTGTAAAAGGGGTCTTGGAGTCAAGAAGACCGATCTTCAGGTCTTTTCTTACATTTCTAGCAGTATGAGCATAGGCAAATACTTAACTTCTAAGAATATGTTATTAAATGGGTAACTACTTTAGGACATTGTTGTCATTTGTTCATTATTCTTGAAGAGGACCAGAGCATCAGAGAGGTGATGTCATGACTTGAAAGTGAGTTGGATTTAAGTGAAGGAGTACTGTGCTAAGTCACCAGCTTCACTTTCTCCTCCAGAGTCATCCTAGGTCCATTGAAAGGATATAGATCAAGGTGAACCTGGATGTAAGTAGGAGACCTTGAACTTTTAAATCTAAGGTCTTTTCCAGATTTCAGTTTGTCTGAGGCAATACCCATTCAGTGATTGAGACTAGATAAAAGGAAGGCAAAGAATTATCTCTTTTACCTAGTTAAAAAAAAATAATAAATCTGGGAGGGAAAGGTCTTCAGGGTTTCTGATTAAAACAGAAATGATTGCTATTTACACTCACTCTGAACCATCAGAACCCAAATAATGATCAAATGACAATTGAGCTGGGACCTTTCATAGTTCAGTCAATGAGAATCAAAGTGACTTGGGTTTGAGTGGATAAATTGTAGAGAAGAAAAGATCTGTATCAGTGAAGAGAGTTTCCAAACTGAGAGTTCCTTTTTTGGGAGAAGGTAGAGTGGATTTGAGATTTGATTGATTTAGGGAACTCTTTGGAGAGAGAAACTCCCTCTATTGATGCAGATCAAAAACTGTTCTACCATCTATAGTGTGTGTTAGTTAGACCTGGGATTTTAATGGAACAAGAAATACCTACTTTTAAGACATATTGACTGTGGGCCTTGTGAAAGTCACTTAACCTCTCAGAGTCCCAGATAATTCTCTAAGACTATAGACTATAGTTACTATTTCCTTTGACTTCATGAGAGTTTTCATACCAAGGTTTCCCTACACTGATGAAAACATAATATAATGATAACATAACAGGTCCCTAAGAATCTCAAAAACATTTATAGTATTCCACCATAAGGAAAAAATTATTCAAAAGCAAAAACAGTATCTCTATTACACTCAACATTTTCAGAATATATACCTAGGGAATGCACAGCTAGGTTAAACAGTAGGTAGAGTGCCAGTCCTGGAGTCAGGAAGACTCATCTTCCTGAGTAAAAATCTGTCCTCAGACACTTACTAGCTATGTGAACCTGCACAGGATACTTCACCCTGTTTGCCTCACTGAGTTGGAAAAGGAAATGACTACCCACTCTAGAATCATTGTCAAGAAAACTCCAAATGGAGTTTGAACAGACTGAAAAACAACTGAACAATAACAATATAACTAGGAATCAGGACTAGACCTGTGGCTTCAATGCTATAGGAAATAATTTGGGGGGGAGGGGATAGGAAAGAGGGAGAGGGAAGGACACCTATCAATTCAGGTCCCTTATATTCTATGTAACTTGTAGTCTTAGAGTTGTCAAGTATGATTAGAGGTGATATGACTAACTCAGGGTCACAAAACACATATATATCAAGAGGCTGGATCTGAATTCAGGTCTTTCTGGTTGAGATCAACCTTCTATCCACTATGTTCCACTGCCTCTCTCCTTCTTCCATACATCAATAGGCATCTCAAACTAGCTTTAGAGTTTTCCAAACTAAGGAACCTCAAAAATGAGCTTTCACTTCTACAAATTCCAACATTGTAAAATATCGTGGGGAGGTTTTACAATCCTTTCTGTCCAGAAAACTCAAGTACTTTCATATCCTTTTAAGGTATGAAAATGAGCTGGCCCTGCATCAGAGCGTGGAAGCTGACATTAATGGACTCCGCAGGGTTTTGGATGAGCTGACCTTGAGCACAGCAGATCTGGAGATCCAGTATGAAGCATTCAATGAAGAGTTAACCTTCCTTAAAAAAAACCATGAGGAAGTAAGATGGTCTGCATAGACAGTTTTACCCAGTTCTTTATTCTCAGCCCCAAGCAAGAAGTTCAGGAATGTGTTTCCCCAAGTCATTCAGCATGAGCATCTTTATCTGTTTTAGGAAATGAAAGTTCTGCAATGTGCTGCTGGTGGGAATGTGAGTGTTGAGATGAATGCAGCTCCAGGAGTAGACCTCACTCTTCTGCTGAACAACATGAGAGCAGAGTATGAAGATTTAGCTGAGCAGAATCGCAAAGATGCTGAAGCCTGGTTCAATGAAAAGGTAAATGTCTCTTAAAGAGCATGGCAAGTAGGAGATCTCTTGAAGCAGTCCTATTCATTATGGACAGAAAACCATCCTATTAATTATGTTTCAGAGTGCATCACTACAACAGCAAATCTCAGATGATGTTGGTGCAGCGACGGCAGCCCGAAATGAACTTACTGAACTGAAACGTAATCTCCAAACCCTGGAGATTGAACTCCAGTCTATCATGGCCATGGTATGTGAGTACTGTCATCAAAGGGACTTTAGTTTCAATAATTTCATCCATACATCTACCAGCTTAATATTCCAAAAACACAGATATGAATATAGGACACAACCCATCTCAACAATCTTTAATACTCCTCATTCCCTCTAGGAATTAGACTTTATTCGGTTTGACCTTAAAATGTCAAACCCAAAGCAATTGGTAGAAGTTTAAAAGAAGCAAACTTAGACTTGGTTTCAGAAAAGACTTTCTAATAAGTGAAATGAGTTGCTCTAAGAGATGGTAGGTTCCCCATGATGCTTGTCCTTCATTTTCAAAGAAGACCACCATATCAGGAAGGTGATACCATGACAAGCACATGAATTGAATATGAGTGAAAGGGTGCTGTGCTAAGTTACCAACCTCACCTCCTCACCAACCTCAACTGCCAAAGCCATTTGAGTACAGCAGTCAGATATGAATCAGGACAACTGGAGATGGCCTTGGTTGCAAGGCAATCAGGGTTAAGTGACTAGTCCAAGGTCATACAACTAGTAAGAGTCAAGTGTCTGAGGCTGATTAGAGTTTCTGTCCTCCTGACTACAAGGCCAATTCTCTATCCATTGTGCCATCTAATTCCCCATATTTGGAAGTCTTCAGTCAGAGAATGGGTCATCCCTTGTTTGTCATGTTAGACTAGGAAGCATCAATTGGGCTAGGAGGTTGCTTGAGTTGCCTTCCAATTCTCAAATTCTCTGATTCTTTGGTGCCCCGCTCCCTACTCTCTCCTTAAAGTTAGGTTTTTCTTGGCATATACTCTCTATTTATGCACATACTCACAGGTTGCATGCATCCAGTTCTATGTGTATTCTTCATGGGGTTTTGCTTATTCAGTCATTTTTTCAGGCATGTCTAACTATGACCCCATTTGAACTTTTCTTGGCAGGGATACTGGAGTGGTTTACCATTTCCTTCACTGGGTCATTTTATAGTTGAGATATTGAGGCAAATAGGGTCAAGTGACCTCCCCATGGGTATACAGTAAGTGTCTTAGACTGGATTTAACTCATGAACAGGCATCTTTCTGACTCCAGGCCCAGGATTCTATCCATTGCAAATTGTAGCCCTAGTGCATAGACTGCTTCTGGTGCAAAATAAGCAATAATAGAAAGCCCTTGAATTGAATTGTCAAAGAGTGTAAGTGGGTCCCAATTAGTGTGGATTTACAAAGTGATTATGAAGTGATACATTGGGCTAAAACCAAAAACATTTTTTCCATTGTTATAACTTTGAATAGTGAAAATTGAAATATACACATAACCACGTCACAAGATTCATTATTCATGCTAATTCTTGTACTGATCACAAATAGCACAGTTGCATCCTCAAAGTCACAAAGGAAAATAAAGACTGGAAAGGAAAAGGGCAGCTAGGTGGCACAGTGGATAGAGCAACAGCCCTGAAACACTTAATAATTACCTAGCTGTGTGATATTGGGCAAGTCACTTAACATCATTGCCTTGTAAAAACAAACAAAAAACACCCAAGAATGAAAAGGTAGTAGAAAGATTTAGTTTAGAAAGATTCTAAACAAGAAAAAATATTTAAAATCTTACCAAGATTTCTAATGGAAATGCAAAAGTTTAGTCTTCTTACATTAAACAAATATTTATCATTTGAAGATGTAGAAGGAAAAAATCTAAAGCCTATCATTTCGATTTTGCACATTTAGCATGTTATTTTATGTATTCTATTTTCAGAAACATTCTTATGAGTGCTCCCTGGCAGAGACAGAAGGCAACTACTGTCTTCAACTCTCCCAGATCCAGGACCAGATTGGGACCATGGAAGATCAATTGCAACAGATTCGAACGGAAACCGAAAGCCAAAAAGTGGAATATGAGCAGCTCTTAGATATGAAGATCTACTTGGAAAAAGAAATCCAAACCTACTGCTGCTTGATTGATGGAGAAGAAGGGTAAAGAAGACTTAGGGATAGAAGATAGGAACTTTATCTGGGGATTTCATTGAGGAAATTGAAGATTGCCAACCTTCTAGGTGCTTTTAGTCTTAGAGTTGCCTAATATATTGAGAAATTAAATGATTTGCTCCAGGGTCATACAACCAGAAAACATCTGAGGCAGTCTTGAACCCACACCTTTCTAACCTTAGCAGCTATATTAAGCTCTTTCTGAAGAAGGTTTATTAGGCAGCCCTAAGAAAATGGCATGTTTGTTTTGATCTGGATTTGTGTTCTCAAATCTGTAAGGAAGTCTTTAGGAAGAAAGTACTAATCACTTGGGCAAAGTAACTTAATTTATCCATAACAAAATAATAGATAAGTACCTTAGGGGTTTAAGTGGTTCATTTGTGGTTACACATTTCAGATGGAGGGCTGAAACCCAGGTCTTCCTGACTCCAGGGTGGGCCCTCTACCTCAATTCCACATTGTCTTATTCCAGTCAAAAGATAATGCCAATATTGGTAGCTGCCCTTTATATATATAATGTGCTACCACTTACAAAATGCTTTATCTAATTCAATTCTTACAAGAAACCTCTGCCAGTATCATTACATATGAGAAAACTAAATCAGACAAGTAATGCAATTTTCTGAGGATCAGGTAGCCAGGATCTGAAACCAGGTCTTCTCATTCCAAATCTAAATCCAGTGGCATTTCTATATCATGTATATATATATATATATATATACATATATATATATATAGAGAGAGAGAGAGAGATTCATATACATATATACATTCTATTGATATTTGAGTAAATATAAATGCTTTCATATATTTTATATTCACATATATAATTACTTGCATGTTTACATATGTGATATATGTATAAATATACATTAATGTGTAGACCTAAATACCTATTTGGGCTTATATATGATATATATTACCTATTACATATATGCAAAATATAACTAGAAGTTGAATCCAGATCTTTTAATTTCTTAAATCTAATGGTCCTTCCATGATGTCATGTGTATCAGCTATTTATATTTGCTTAACTGCAAATATTTTCATATAAATATATTATCTATAGATATTTATATATGTAAACATTTAAATATTTGCATATGTAATCTATATGTGCAAATAAGCATGAAAATGCATGCAGAAGAACATATTTGTGTTTAGATATGACATAATATCTATTATATATCTATATATGCAGGATGTCTTAAAATTCTTAGTGTAATTTCAAGCTTAAAAAGCTTGAAACTGCTCTGAAACTATTGGACCACCCTGTATATGCATGAGTATATACCTATCTGTGTATGTACCAAAAACTTATTAAAACTGCTATCACATCTAAGAAAAATAAAAGCAGGTGGTGGCAGAATCAAATTTCCTTGATATAGTAGGGTTTTTTGCATTTTGGAGGTATTCAGATACAAATATAAAAATGCTAAACTACCCCAATCATTAGGAATTTTTTTTAAATGATTTACTGTGTACTGTCAAATACTATATTTATTGCTATTTTACTGGTTTCTCAATCTACCTACCCTTTTTGGTAGGTCACTGTTTTTTCAATTAAAATATAAATAATGATAGGGATTCATAAGTTATTTGTGTTACCTAATTAGCCAATGAAATTGTTAAAGACTTGTGTTGCTCTTGTTGTTTGTCCTTTGTTCTCAAAGAGGACAATGACATTGGGAAGATGTCATGACTTGCAAGTGAATTGTATTTAAGTAAGGGAGGCCTGTATAGTCACCAACCTCACTCTCTTCTCCAGAATCATATGGATCTAGTGGCCAGATATAAATCAGGACAACTGGAGATGGACCCAGATGCAATGGAGACCTTGGCCTTTTTAAGGATAAGATTTTTTTTAAGAAGTCTTCCAAGACTAATTAGCCCACAGTCCTCTCTCCTTCCCTCCTCCTCTCCATTCACTAACAGCAAACACCTTATTTTATTAACTATCTTGTACAGTATAGGATCACAAGATCCCAGATTTAAAGTCAGAAGGAAGCTGGATATCTCATTTTATAGAGGAGGAGACTGTTTCTTCAGAGAATTAGTCAAACATCAGAGATCATTTATTAAGAACTTGGTATATGACAACCACTGTATGAAGCTCCCCTGTTTCAAAGAAAGACAAAAGTAATCCCTACTTTCAAGGCATTTATATTCTACAAAGGGAGACAACATGAAAATAAATAGGTATATTAAACTTATACAGAGTAGAAGGAAAGTAATCTTAGATGGGAAGGCAGCTGTAACTAAAGGGTATTGGTGGAAAGACTAGGAAAGACCTTCAATAGAATATGACATTTGAACTTTCTTGAAGGCAGTTCAGAAGCACCTTGGTCAAGGTAACTTGTGCAACTTGTAAGTCACCACCAGAGCTGGGATAAGAAACCTTGTCCTAGAACTACAAATCCATAGCTGTTTCTGCTATACCAGACACTGCTCCCTTATTATGATCTTTTTTATGTATATGTCTTGCCTTCCCAAATAAGTTATAATTTCCTGGCACGTATTGTCTTATATTTGTTTATTTTCCCATTGTGCCTGGTGCACCACCTTGCATATAATAGTATGAATACAACAAGTATTTTTAAAAGTTTTATTAATATATTTTATTCTTGCATCATAGTCATTTCCAGGTATAGCCCTCAGCATCTCATTGAATTGTCTTTTGCAACAAAGAGACACTGTTAAGTAAAGATGATTTATTCAGAGATCATATTTGATAATACTTACAACATTCTGCCCACATAATTCACCATCTCTGTGACAACTATGCTTTAAACAAATTTTTTGACTTATTGATCAAAAGAAGGGAATTAGAATTTTGCAGTGCTGAGTTAACACTCCACCCAAAGAGACATGGACTCTAGTTCTAAAGAGTATAAACATTGTCACAGAAGATCTTGTGTTATTCACTTAGCCTGTTAAAAAGATCATTAAGTCCCTCACAAAAATGACAGGCAGAAAAAATCCTAATGAAATTAGATTTCTATTGACTTCTTATTTGTCAAGTTTGTTTCTGAATTCCTTAATGTAAGAAGTAACAAGTGTGGGCTTCTTTTTTCACAGATCCTGCAAATCTGCATGTCAGAAATCAAAAAGTTATGAAACAGCAAAGTCAGAAAATCAAGTCAAAGGTATTTAAGTTTTCTCTGTTTGGGGATAACCATGTGTTCAAATTCAAGGTGGATCTCATCAAAGTATTTGTCTAAATGACTGATCCATTTTTTTCAGAATAGGATATTTTTTCTCTTCTAAAATTACCTATATAATGAAAGCTGACTATTTGTCAAATATTTAGGGGCATTTGGTCAAAGTAAATTTGACTAAATCCTAAAGATATTAAAATAGCGATTTACACAAAATCTAAGTCTTTGTCATTTCCAATGTTTGGCATAAATGCCTTTGCCAAAGTCTAATATCAACATCATTTCAGCACAAATCATAGGATTAGTGAGGGCGGTGGGGGCAGGGGAATAAGATGCTAAAGAAGTTATCTTTCTTTATTTCAAATACAGATCATTTACGGTCCATCTTTGACAGAGCACTAAAGCAATTTAATCCTGAAAGTTCCATAACCAGGGAGGCAGAGGAAATTGATCTGTAGGGGCAGGAAGGCAGTAGCCTTTGACTTTCAATAACCTTTCAATAGTCCTACTAGCAATAGTTTACCTACTAGCAATAGTTTTATAGTGTTTTTAAGTCAGAGAGATGCAAAGCATCATCAGACTTGTTTTGTTGAAAGTGCATGAATAACAGAAAACAATAAATATTTATATAACATTTTAAGGTTTGCAAAGCACTTTGCAAAGATTATTTCACTTGAGCCTCACAACAATTCTATGAGGTTATCTTCATTATACAGAAGAAACTAAGACTGAGGGTGATTAGGTGACCTGCCCAGGATAACACAGCTATACTATTTTGAAACCCACAGATCTTTTTTAGACCAACTATTGTCTAACCATGCCTCCCTTCTCTTGTGCTTTTTTAGGTTGACTTTATTGAAACTAAATATAAGACATTACATTTATATTACATTATTTCAGAGTATTATTGCAATATTATTGCATTATATAATTGCAGAATCATTTGTTTTGGAAAGAAGGAAAACAAAAGAACCAAGTGAGATTTCTCACTGCTGAGCAGTGTAGCTGCAGGGATCTGGTATTCTTGAGTGTTGTGCTTGTCCCTAGGGAAAACAGGTAGCCTGAAATTTTGGACAAAATGAACATAAAAGGGTTGGGATCCAGTCACTTGTTAATCATCTACTATGTGCCAGGCTCTGGATTGTGTGCTGAAAATACAAAGACAAGTAAAACAGTCAATCCCTGACCTCGTGAAACTTACATTCTGTTGAAGGGAAACAACATGGACACATATTTGAAATAGAGTTGGTTTAAAAAAGACCTGTGGGTCTCAGTAGAATGCAGTTGCAGTTGCAGACTAAATCAAGACAATATGGTGACCAAAAGATGCATTAGTATATCCAGAGTCAGATGTAATCATAGAACTACCTCTCATACTCACCCGCAACCCCCATGATCTGGTGGTTTCATTGGAATATGACCTACTAGAGAACTAATGCAATGTTTGGTTCATTTCTAGACTCAGCACAAAGTACTGTGGTAACAACAGTTGTTGAGGAAAGAGATCCAAATGGTCCAGTCCTTTCTGTGAAGGTCCACTCGGTTGAAGAAAAGTCATCTAAGATAAGCAACATTACAATGGAACAGAGGGTGCCTTCTAAAGTACCATAAGGCTGACAGGTGAATGAAGAACTTCCCTCTGCAAAATTTCATAAGTGAAGTAATATATCCTTAGCAGCACTCTAAGACCAGAAGTTACAGAAAAGATACAAGTCTTCATTGGTAGAAGTTTCTCCACAGGAGCTTCCTTATATCAGTGAAATTACCAGTCTGATGAAACAAAAATAAAATAAAAAACATAGAAAAGTAACACAAGAAAACAGTTTCTGCTCCTGAAAAATAAAAGTTTCAAGATGTCTCTCTGTTCTTTCTTTGCACTTGTTCTTGGCATATAGACTATTTTTAAGAACAATAAAATGCTTTCTCTTTCTATGCTTTGATTTCAATAAATTTTCTTCTCTTGCAAGTCACTTTTGGTGATCCTGACTCTTTTAAATCCCCATACCCTACCAACTCCCAAAAAATCCCAGGAGGTTTATATCAAGGACATAACAGAAAATAAATGTGGCATCTCAACTCTCAAACTCTTCTTAATTTCATTTCATTAGTATAATTCATATTCATATTCATATCACATCAGAGATTTATCACTTAAAAATAATCAATGGTCATTTACAAATGGCTCTTTTCTCTAGCATCTATGATGGTGGTAATTGAGCCCAGTTCTTGGGACTAATTATTTATCATAAGTAAAGCACAGTTTTTGAACTATAAATGAATCATGGTTATATAGGAGATACTTCCTAAAGTATCTATATCACCCAGAATTTCAACCCCTTTTCTTTAAGGATGAGGAAATGGAGGGTGAAGGTGAATAAGTGACTTGTCTGAGAAAATCCATTCAACAGTTGTCAGACAGAATTCAATTTGGGGTCTGTTTCTCTCAGAACCCTCTACTCTATTGACTTTGCTATTCTGCCAACCCCATGATCACACTCAAGGCAAGTTGATACAAACTATGATCCCAACAATTCTATTGGTCAATCCAAAATTCTCTCCAAATGTTCTGATGACCTGGCAAAATCATATCCTTTATGTCACACACATACATCACTTGCAAAAACTTTAATTAAATTGTAATTACTAATTTACTCTGAATTAATTAATGTGAATCACAGCATATAGAAGCCAAAATGAAAATATGTTCATTCCAACAAAGGGCTTATTCCACACCCTTCTCCCATTACTCTTCTTTTTAAATACCTTAGTATTATCTTATCCATCCTTCAAAGCCTAATGCATATGACACCTCTTCTAAAAAGTCTTATCTTGTATATTCCAACAAGAAGTTATCTATCTTTCTCTGTGAGAGGTCTCTTCATCATGAAAAGAAGAGGTTTTATTCATTGTCAGAACATATGGACATCTCTGAGTGCTGTATTCTGTTCTTCTTACACTTATTATTTTCTAGTTACTTTCATCCAAGTCTTATTACCCCTTCTAAGCTTTAAGTGCCTGAAGAAGATAGGTAGTGTTTTATATTTCTTATATCTCCACCCTATGTCTTGCCCATGTTAGGTGTTCCATAAATGTTTAGGACTTAAGTATGGTTTATTTATTTAGTAAAAAAAATATCATTAGTGAATTAAAAGTATGAAACCTATTACTTCCTGTTCATAGATTTATATCCATGACTTTCTCAGGAATAAAAAAATCTATAAATAGAAAAATTAGTATCAATAAGTTATTTTTAAGTCCTTATTAAATCAACCAGATGATCTGACCCCAAAGAGAAAGCCTATGTGGTCTAGTGAAAAGAGCATTGGAGTTGAAATCAGGAAGTTTGGATGTTTGCTACTAGATTCAAGCCACTCCCATCTGCATTTTAATAGAACACTATAGTACTCAAGGGTAGCTAGGTGGTAAAATGGATAAAAAGCCATACCTGGAGTTAGGAGGACCTGGGTTCAAATTCAGCCTCAAACACTAGCTATGAACCTGGACAATCATATAACCCTATTTGCCTCAGTTTCTTCATTTATCAAATGAGCTGGAGAAAGAAACGGCAAACCACTCCAGTGTCTTTGCCAAGAAAACCCCAAATAGGATCATAATGAGTCATACATTATTGAACAACAACAATAACAATAGGGTAGAATGAAAAAATATATAATATGAGCCTTCTCACATTTCCCAGTTTAATGAAGTTTCTGTGATCAGCAGGACGGTCCTATAAGAGTTCTTGAACCCAGGATATCCAAGAATTTAACCTATGATATATAGGCAGAATGACATATGCAGACAAATAAACATCATTTCTCTATTCTCAGCATTAGTCAGATCCTCTTGAGAATATTACTAACCATTTAAAATCCTAGCTTCCTTGAAAGCACTTCTTATGGAAAACATTTCCTGATCCCAGTTTGTTGCTAGTGCTCTTTCCCTATTCAAATTGGCTTGCATTTACTTATCTGTTCACTTATTTATTTTATCTCCCCTACCCACCACAGATTGTAAGATCCTTGAAAGCAACAACTGAGTATTGATTTGTCTTTATATCTTCAGCACTTAGCACTTGAGGGTTTTGGACCTAGCAGACACTTAATAAATGCTTTTTTGGGTTGTATTGAATGAAATGGGATGGGATGGGATGGGATGGGATGGGATGGGATGGGATGGGATGGGATGGGATGGGATGGGATGGGATGGGATGGGATGGGATGGGATGGGATGGCTTGGCCTGAACTGGTCTGAATGAGATTGGATTAAACTGTGTGTTCATTATAAGTTCCTGCACTTTAGAAGAGAATATGAAGAACTGGAGGCCCCAGCTTAATTCAATACTTTTTCTTAATCAAGCACTTTGAGTATGTGCAACTTCCAAAGGCAGGGCTTTAAATGTCGAGTGAAGATTCCATTGGGGAAAGTTTCAGCTCAATATCTTGACTTTTTGATTTGACTGAGGGGTAAATTAGGGTAAAGAGTTCAAGAAAGGGGCGGCTAGGTGGCGCAGTGGATAGAGCACTGGCCTTGGAGTCAGGAGTACCTGGGTTCAAATCCAACCTCAGACATTTAATAATTACCTAGCCATGTGGCCTTGGGCAAGCCACTTAACCCCATTGCCTTGCAAAATCTAAAGAAAGAAGAGTTCAAGAAAATGCCAAGATTCTAAACATAGGAACATGGACCATAGTACTACTGGAGCAGGAATGAAGAAAAGATAAGCATCTGTGCTGGATAATTTAAAGAGTCATCTGCCTAAAGGCAATGGCTCAAATCAGATGACATCTCAAGATCCCTTCTTGTTCAATGATTCTTGTGATTCTCAGCAAGATTACTTTGCCTTAGATCATCAAAATTACCAACTCATACAAGAAAAATGATGAGAACCAGTTTTCCCAAGTTTCAAATGATAGACCAGGATACTCCCCCTCTGTCTGCCCTGCTACTTCATATAATAGAAAGCCCTTAAGAATCAGATGGATCTGGCATCTCATCCTTGTCACTGCTCTCTCTTCCAGTCCAATTTTCTACATCTATATGAATTCCCATGGTCCAACTGACACATTTTCAAAGACAGTTTATTCAAATTTTAGAAAACAAAAAAAGTAGCATGTCTCTATGCATTCACACCCAAAAGGACAGTTTCCAATAAAGGAAGATAATGTGGTAGAGTGACAAAAACAATACTTTTAGGGGCACTCTGCAGTCAGAGACTTGGGTTCAAATCCTGCTCTTACCACTTACCACCTGATACTGATTAAGTCACACCCTCTCCTATCTTTGTTTGCTCATCTATAAAATGAGGGAATGGGACTACAAGGCCCCAAAGTTCCTTATAACATTATACCCATGATTTTAAAGAATAAATTTTTAGGAAGGGGAATGATCTGTTTAGCGTGAAATAAAGCAAGATCTTGCTAAAAGTTAGAATGCATATTTGAGATAATTGTGAACATATGTCTATTTCTGCATGGATTATAAATTGGCCTAAATTTGAAACTGGTATTCTACTTCTTCAGAAAATGAAAGGGGAACTTATATATAGTACTTTAACTTATCTAGAATTCCAACTCTCTACTCAAGCGAAGTGACAACCAAGCAAAGGAAAATGTAGTACTTCCTATAAGGGATATCTCTAAATTTTCAGGATCAGGCATTCATATGAAATCTTTAGTTGTGTCCAACTTTTCATGATGCCATTGGGGATTTTCTTGGCAAAGATACTGGAGTCGGTTGCCATTTCCTTCTCTTCATTTTACAGAGGGAACAGCCAAACAAGTTGAAGTGACTTGCCCAGGGTCACACAGCTAGTAAATATCTGAAGCCAAATTTGAACTCAGGAAAATGAGTCTTTTTGATTTCAGGCCCTACTTGCCAAATCCTTTCTTACTCATATCTAATGACAATTATATATTTGCCATTCGTTATCAAGATGGTTCAAACATGGGGGCAGCTAGGTAGTGCAAGGGGATAGAGCACCAACCCTGGAGTCAGGAATACCTGAGTTCAAATCCGACATCAGACACTTAATAATTACTTAGCTATGTGGCCTTGAGCAAGTCACTTAACCCCATTTGCCTTGCAAAATCCTAAAAAAAAAAAGATGGTTCAAACAAAACAAGTATTTCCTAACATGAATATGAGCCAACTATATACATCATATATAGCAACCATATTTTAAGTTGATGTCCTTTGAGAAACTTAACAAAATCCACAACCAGAGGAACTTAGGCTAAACACAATACATCTAACCTAGACTTTCATAGAGAAGTGTTTGACTTTTCAGGTCTTCAATTTTTTCATCTATAGAATGTTTGCCCTTCATTCTTGAAAAAGACCATAACATCAGAGGAGGTGATGACATGACAAGCACATGAATTAGATTTGAGTGAGGGGGTGCTGTGCTAGGTTAGTAGTCTCACTTTCTCCTTCAGATTCATCTGAGTCCAGTGGTCTAATATGAATGAGGATGACTGGAGATGGCCTTGGATGTGAGGTAATCAGGGTTAAGTTACTTGCCCAGGATCACACAGTAAAAGTCTGAGGTTGGATTTGCGTTCCTGTCCTCCTAACTCCAAGGTCAATCCTCTATCTACTGCACCATTTAGGGCAGCTAAGTGATAGCATAATACCCCCTCACTCAAAATCTATAGAATGACAGTGTTGGAGAAGATCATCTTTAAGGTATGATCCAATTCTAAAAATTCTATTTGTTATATCAAGTTGGGAAGAAAACTAGGAAAGCTGGTATTTATCATGTGCATTAGATATAAACCCAAGCATTTGAGATTTCATTCCTAAGAGGTTGGAACCTGGATGTGGGGATTAGTCTTCTAGTTTTATATAATCTATACAGCACACTGAGAAATGTAGACTTGTCATCCAAGATCTTGTTATGAGTATCTTTTTTATTTTAATTGTAAAATAGAGGCAAAGGAATCATGAGTTATTGAAAGAAAAAGGCAAATCAGACATGATCAAAGACCATAGGAGAAAGATGACCACTGCCATGTAAAAGATAGATTAGACTTGTTCAATTTAACCCTACAGACAGGGTCTGGAAGTTAAGAGTGGAAGTTAGGGAAAGATTTAAAATTTATGTAAAGAAAGATGAATTACAGATATCTGAAAGGGTCTGAAAACGAAATTAGTTGTCTTGGAAGGTCATCAATTTCTCTTCTCTAGAGATGACAAAGCAGGATTTGGAGGTTATTGGAGTTGCTTCCAAGGTCATTTCAAAGGTCAGACTGAAGTTTCTTCCAGCTCTGAGTTTCTTTGATTCTCTAAGACTATGAAGTCAAATTTTCATTCTGCTCTTAGAATAATGACTTTAAGCTTCCAAAATCTAAGAGGAATTACTCATCCAAAATTAAAAATGTAATGATAATCTGACATTGCTCCACCCAATACCATTTTGTAGATAACAACCAACCTAGGGGCAACCACCCACCTACGGAAATGGACACAGCAAAGTTATTTGCCAATTATAAAAGCAAAACAGCATCCAATTAGGGCAACTTGCTGAACAGGCAAGCAGTGTTTTATCCTTGGTAGGCACAATTCAAATAGAAACACCCTAAGGAATTGACTATAAAATAGGCAAACCAAATCATTTCAAACACCAATACTCTATTTGGACTTCTGGACTACACAAGTCAGCTCGACATACATACTCCATCAGCCATGTCTCTTTGTCTTTCCAGTGGTCCCAGGAGAGCTTGTTCTCGTCCCACGACAGGCTCTGTTAGGCTCTCTAGTGGAGGGTCTAGCTTTGGGACTGGAAATGCATGTGGAGTGCCTGGCATTGGGAGTGGCTTTTCTTGTTCTTTTGGGAGCAGTTCCACTGGAGGAAATAGCACTTCCTGTGCTAGTTTCTTGGGGAGCGAAGGAGGGCTTCTCTCTGGCAATGAAAAGGTGACCATGCAGAACCTTAATGACCGCCTGGCTTCTTACCTGGATAATGTGCGTGCTCTGGAAGAGGCAAATGCTGATCTGGAGGAGAAGATCAAAGGGTGGTATGAGAAATTTGGTCCTGGATCTTGCCGGGGGCTTGATCACGACTATAGCCGATACTTACCAATAATTGAAGATCTTAAGAATCAGGTAAGAAAATAATTTGGAATGATTTTTATGAGCCTCTGGCATAATGAAAAGAGTGATGAATTTGAACTCAAAAGACTTGGGATTCAAACCCCAGTCCAATATACATATGTATATATATATATATATATATATAATCTTCATTATAATACTTAACTTCTCAAGGTCTCACACTCCCCAGCTTAAAAATAATGAGCAAACTGAGTCAACTTGGTGTAGTAGAGACATTACTGGACCTGGAGATAAGAAATTGGAACTAGCCTTGAACAGTAGCATTGCTTCTCTGGGAAATTCATTTAACATCTTGGAAACTCAGTTTCCTCATCTGCAAAAAAAGGGGGGCAGCTAGGTGGCGCAGTGGATAGAGCTCTAGCCCTGGAGTCAGGAGTACCTGAGTTCAAATTAGACCTCAGACACCTAATAATTACCTAACTGTGTGGCCTTGGGCAAGCCACTTAACTCCATTGCCTTGCAAAAATCTAAAAAAAAAAAAAAAGGAGGGGAGATAATAATAGGACCTCTGTAGGAACATTATTTTGAGAATCAAATGAAATTAGATATAATGTTTTGCAAATTTCAAAGTACTATGTAAATCCTTACAATTAATACAATAATAAATGCCTATTGAATTCAAATGAGTTGATTTCCAGCTCTTAATCAGCAATCCTGCTATCCTGTATTTCAAAATATAGTTAGCCATAGAAAATCTAGCCAGAAAAGAATTTTTGAGGGACAAGGTTTAAAAAAAAAGTTTGTTGTTCAGTAATGTCTTTGTGACTCCATTTGGAGTTTTCTTGGCAAAAATATTGGAATGGGCTACCATTTTCTTCCTTAACTCATCTTACAGATGAGGAAACTAAGGCAAACAAGGTTAAGTGACTTGACAAGGGTCACATACCAAAAACATGTCTGAAACTGGATTTGAACTCATGAAGATCAATTTTCCTAACACTAGGCCCAGGGCTCTATCTACTGAACCACTTAGGCTCCCCTTAATGCCTTTATTAAAGTTTAAAAATAAACCACACTGCTATATCAACATACACAGTTGATTTTTATCAACCTGAACTTATTAACCCATCATAAAAATGTCTCCTAGAGATCAAATATATTTATTCTAATTTTGATCATTATTTCCATTATTTTAACATATGAATAGAAGACCTAGAAGGAGAAAATTAAATTTTACAGGTTTATAAGGCATAGGGGGGCTGGCATTTTCAACAACAAAAGGAATACTCACATTAACATAAACCTGAGCACCCCATGGAAAATCTAAAGTTCTTTCATTTTCAATTCAAGAAGGGGGGGAGGGGGAACTATGAAATTTCCAGTAATTACCCATGCAACAACACTGTCAGAATGTTGTAACCCTTCCCATTTCCAGATCATTGCTTCAACCACCAGCAATGCCAGTGCTGTCCTACAGATCGATAACGCCAGACTCACAGCTGATGACTTCAGACTGAAGTAAGTGTGGCAAAAAGACACTGAGGAGAAACAGAAGTCATCAAAATTAATCATCTCACTGATCCTTTCATCAAATATTTCTGGCTGCATTATTCCCAAATTTTACAAAAGCTAAAATTTACAATGGATATAAAGTTAGGGATGCTCTTGGAATACTTGTGGATTTACCTTAGGGATAATGAAGTCCAACTCTTTCATTTTTAAAAAATAAGTAAATATAAAAATAAAATCCAACCTAACCTAACTATGTTGACTGCTATGTGCCAGACACTAAGGATCCAAAGATAAATGGAAAAGTTAGTCCCTGCCCTCAAGGAGTATACATTCTAATAGAAGGATAAGACATATGAATAGATAAATAAGCTTAAGATACTTTGAGAAAGGAGAGAGTACTAATAACATCTTTTGAGCAACCTTAGAGGCAACTCTTCATCTTTTGAGATTATATGTGATTTTGAGAAATAGTCAAAAAGTAATTTGGAGCTAATCTGGAGAATGGGATAGATGATATTTTTGTATTGTCATATTTCCAATTGTGTCTGACTCTCTGTGACACCAGCTAGTATTTTCTTAGCAAAGATACTAGAATAATTCATTTCCTTCTCCAGTTCATTTTATAAATGAAGAAAGTAAGGCAAATAAGCTTAAGCCCAGTAAGATCATAAAAATGTCTGAAGCCAGATTTGAATTCAGGAAAATAAGTCTTTCTGGTCCCAAACCCAGTGCTCTATCCATTATGTTAACTAACTGTTCCAAGATAAATGATGCTACCTAATTAACACTTGTGTGACTGATGAGAAGAATCCTAGGTCTTAAAGATCTGGGTTCAAATTCTGACTCTGTCACTTAATAGCTATTTGACCTTAGGGAAAGTTGTTTCTGCTCGTTGAGTTTCAGTTTCCTCATCAACAAAATGAAGTTGAGTAAGATGATAATATCTAAAGTTAAAAAAATTATTGAAGCCAACATAAAATTAAATCATAAAGCAAATGTTAGCACTAGCAATTAAGTGAGAGAGGGCAGGAAGAAAACATTTCCTGTAGGAAATAGAATATAGAATAGAAATAGAATGCTGAGATTTGAATGCATTTTAGATCACTGAGTGGCCTCCTATAGTAGACTTTGAGTCAGAAAGAACTGAATTCAAATGATGCCTCAGAGAGTAGCTATGTGACCACTGGAAAAAAATAAACATTAAGTATCTGCTGTGTTAAGTGCTGGGGATACAAAAAGAGGCAAAAAGTCCATGGCTGTGAGGAGATCATAATCTAAAGGAGGGACACTTAGAGCCTCAGTTTCTTCATCTGTAAAATAAAAAGGTTGGATTCAGTGCTCACTAAAGGTACACAATAACTCAAAATCTATGATCCTATAAGAAGCAATGGTGAGGGAATGTGTGTCAGGCATTGTCTTGGAAGTGTAATCTGTGATAGTCAATCATGTTTATTGGCTTTTGGGTGGGGAGGGGCTGGTGAGAGGAGAATGGGAAGACAACTCAAAACCCCAGTGCAGTACATTCACCTTTATAAAAGTTCATCAAGTTGGAAAACTCGGGATGTGACTACAGCATATACAGGATGCCAGCAAAGGGTCTTCTTTCTTTTGTAGATTAGAGTTTCCCCAATCTATCTCACTATAATGAAAATCTATTTCATTTTCAATAAGGTTTGAAAGTGAACAAGCTTTTCACCAGAATGTTGAAGCTGATGTTAATGGACTTCGAAGAGTCCTAGATGAGTTGACCCTGTGCCGAACGGACCTGGAAATTCAGTTTGAAACTCTGAATGAGGAACTGACTTACCTCAAGAAAAATCATAAAGAGGTAGGAATTCATTTTCCTCTCTTCTCTCTCTAAAGAGATAAACTACTCATACCGAAATATAGTGTGAACTAGCTTTCTACTATTATGGGAATGCAACTGACCCATTGTCCTCAAGGCAAAAGCTGGGGAAGCAATATAATACGGAAAAGAGCAGTAAATTTAAAATTGGGAGGATCTGTATTTGGATCCCCCCCCCTCTTCCCACCCTCCCTTCCCTCACTACCAAAAAATTGCTATCCTGACAATTAGACCATTGAGAGAGAAACTAATTAGCTTTACACTACTATCAAAAGTTGATGATACCATACCATCGAAAAATCTCAGGGATTCGGAAAAAAATCTGATTCTTAAAAGTCAAGGTCTCCCATTGATCACCAATCATTCTGATCTTATTATGTCAGGCCACTGGGGTCATATGGAATAGTGAGAATGGTGTCTTTGCACCACATTCCCCTTATTTTAATCAATCTTATGTTCAAGTTCTGACATCACTTTCCTGATGTCATGGTTTTCTGCCCTTTACACCACTTGGGTGCTTCATATTGTCTTCATAAGTGAGAGAAACCCCCTTTCTGATTCTAGGAAATGCAAGCCCTCCAGTGCGCTGCTGGTGGAAACGTGAACGTGGAGATGAACGCAGCCCCGGGAGTGGATCTGACCCTTCTGTTGAACCACATGAGGGCTGAGTATGAAGACCTGGCTGAGCAGAACCGCAGGGATGCTGAAGCCTGGTTCAATGAAAAGGTTAATCTGTTTGGGTTTGTCTTTTTCTGATGTATCTGGAGATCCAATGATAGTCACGGTAACTAAGACTTGGCTGATTTTTTTCCACGGTGTTTCAGAGTGCATCTCTGCAGCAGCAGATCTCGGAAGACGTCGGGGCCACTACATCAGCGCGGAATGAACTGACCGAAATGAAACGCACCCTTCAAACCTTAGAAATTGAGCTTCAGTCCCTCTTAGCCACGGTAGGACATGGATGATTTCTCAGTGGTCTCAGTGTTCTAATCAGCTGGGCAAGCAACAACAGCAGTGAGGATGGGCGGGATAGGCGTATCTACCCTGCTGCTCCCTAAAAGTGGGCAGCTGAGATGAATGAGGGTGCCTGCTGCTGTCGCCATGTGAATAGGGCAGGCAGAGGAGCAAGCATGCACCATAGTACCAAGTTCTGCTCAACCCTGCCTAGGGCTTTAGAGGCTTCAATCATTTTTATATCAGCTTTAAAAAGTTCCACTCAAGATGGTGTTTCTTTTTTGTTCTTTTCCCCCATTCCAATCTACTTTTGACATAATAAAAATTATGTTCTAATGCTTTGGTGAATCTGTTGCCTACTAAATAAATACATCTCTTTAAGACCCTAAGCTATCTGATGCCACCTTACTTTGCAGCTCTAGCAAATACCCCCACCACCCCACGTGGTGCTTCCCACGTCCTCAACAAGTTGCATAATTTCCTGCCTAGTTTATTTCTTAAAACTAGATTGCCCATTCTAAGACTTCTTTGACTTTTTCCCTTTTTCATTTCTGTTCCAAGTTAGAAACTATACTTTGCATTCTCGATTTTCTTGTGACTTTCTCCTATGTACTCATCTGATTGTTTCATATTACAGTTTTTTATCTGTTTGATGTCCCTCCCCTCCCCCTACTAGAGTATAAACTTTTGATTGTCAAATCCACAAAGGCAGTGAAGCAGACTTTCTTAATACCCCCAGAGTGTAGTAACTGAGAAATCAGTGAGTTTTTTAGGAACTATTGAAATATCATAAAATATTAGTAGTTTGAAAAATCACAGCAAGCCTAATTTGAAACATTGACCTCAAAATTCAGAATTTTACATTTTATAACAATTCCTACAAAGCAGAATAGGTGTCCTGAATTCGGACTTGGGTTGAAATCTTTGGTTCTGCTATTTACTATCTCCATGATCTTAGGAAAGATATTTTATTCCTCTCAGTCTCAACTTCTTCATCTCTTAATCCCAAGGCTTAACTTGCACACATGTCCATATGAAATGAATGCCACAGCTCTATGGATCTGAATGAATTTTTATACATTCTTTGTTTTCCCACAACAGAAACATTCACTTGAATGCTCACTGACTGAGACAGAGGGGAACTACTGTGTACAGCTCTCACAAATCCAGGCCCAGATCGGGGCCCTGGAGGAGCAACTGCAGCAGGTCAGGACTGAGACTGAGGGCCAGAAACTGGAGTACGAGCAGCTCCTGCATATCAAAGTCTCTCTAGAGAAGGAGATCGAAACCTACTGCCTCCTGATCGATGGAGATGAAGGGTAGGTAGCCAGGTGGAACAGGGATGGAGTGCCAGGTCTGGACTCAGAAAAATCTGAATTTAAATATGATTTCAGACACCTAGAAACTGTGCAATCCTGGGCAAGACACTAAACTTCACTCTGACTCAGTTTCCTACTCTGTACAATGGGGATAATAATAGCATCTACCTCCCAGGGTTGTTATGAGGATCAAATTAAATGGTATTTTCATAGGATTTAGCAGAGTTCCTGTCATATAGTGTTTGATTAAAAGCTAGTTTCCAGAGCATGCTAGGTGGAGCAGTGGATAAAGCATCAGCCCTGGAGTCAGGAGTACCTGGGTTCAAATCCCACCTCAGACACTTAATAATTACCTAGCTGTGTGGCCATGGGCAAATCACTTAACCCCATTTGCCTTGCAAAAACCTAAAAAAAAAAAAAGCTAGTTTCCTCTCATCCAGTGTAAAGCAAACTCTACCTAAGGCAAAATATACTGAATTTGATATGAAATCAGGATCCTTAGAAAATAAATAAGGACAAATTCAATCATAAACTAAGCAGAGAAAAAATATGAAATATGATACTAAGGGCAGCTAGGTGGCACAGTGGAGACAGAACACTGGCCCTGGAGTCAGAAGATCCTGAATTTAAATCTGATCTCAGACACTAGCTGTGTGACCCTGGCCAAGTCACTTAAACCTAATTGCCTTTCTCTGATCCCACTCAAAAAAAAAAAGACATGATGCTAAAAAGACAGACATTTAATATATAAAAAGTGAAAAATACTGTAATCTCATTTAGTGGTTGAGTATTTTCTAGAAGTTTAATATACTAAATGAATTCTCACCAAAGTTCTTAAATTCTAATAGTAAGAGGCAGCAGAGAGGACTGGACTTGAAGTCAGGAAGGCCTGTGTTCAAATCACATCTCTGATATATAAGTGACTGATAGAAGATAGATGGGACACTTAACTTCTCAGCTTCTCCCCTCCACCTTCTTCAAGCAATATTCAAAAAAATATTATTTATAATTTGCTAATATCCTAGATTTAGAGTTAGAAGGGCCATTAGAGGAAATTAATCTAACTCCCTCATTTTACAAATGAGGAAACTGAGATATGGATGTTCTGACTTGCTTGGGATCACATAGTAATTTAAAAATGAATGAAAAAATTTACTATGGGCAGATATGGTGCTACTTAGTCAGTGAGGATATTATAAGAAAAAGAAGACTTTCAAAGAGCTTATATCTGGTCAGGGAAAACAATGTGTAGTAGAGTTAACCTGTAGGGAAGTAGGAGAGGGCCAGGGGTCTTAAGTGCCAGCTTCAGGGCAGATGGTAAGACCCAGGAATCACAGAGTCATCCACCTCTCAGAAGCAACCTTTTACCATTAAGAAGGCAAGAGTGGATTTAAGAGTCAAAACAGAGAAAGAGGCACTGTTCAGTTAAGAGAGGAAAAGAAGGCACTGGCAGAAAGTTGGGGATGGGTTCTAAGAAAATGGAGCCATCTAGGAGCCCACAGACAGGTCTCAGGAGGCTTTCCCTTCGCAGGGGGGGGGGGGGCGGGGAGTGTTGAATCAGGATCATCCTGCCTCCAGGACCCTACATAATACATCATACTGCCTTCAAAGGTGGAGACAGTTGAGTTTCCATACCAAAAGTTTCCTAAGCCAGAGAAGTGAGAGAGGGAAAGACAGACAGACAGACAGAAATGGGGTGGGGGGAGGGCAGACAGACACAGAGGGGAGAGAGAGAAAGAGAGACAAAGAGACAGAGATCGAGTCAGAGAGAATATGACTCAAGGACTCTAGTCAACAGAAGCCAGGAGATTTTGTCTTCACCAGCATTGGGAAAGACCTCAAGTTCAGGACTTCTAAGGAATGGTTGAAAGAAGTAGGGATGATAGAAGAGAAGACATAGGAGGCAAATGAGAGCCATCCAAACATCTGAAGGGCTGTCTTGTCAAAGATAGTTTCTATTCTGATTGAGTCCAGAAGATAGAATAAAGAATGTTGGACTCAGCAAAGCAAATTTAAACTCAATGTCAGGAAAAGCATCACTTAGAGCATTCCCAGAAAGTGAGTTGCCAAGGAAGTGGCAAGGTTTCCTTACTTAAAGATCTTCAGGCACAGACTGGACCCTGACTTCTCCAAGGAACCAGGGAGCTGCAGAGGGAATCTTTTTCAGGGATAGGTTGGGCTCCATGGCCCCTGAGATCCCCTCTGAGTCCAGGATTTTGTCACTGAGCCTCTCCCCTTTATGATGTCCTCAACCATCCTCTATTCCTACAGAGCTTGCAAATCTGGAGGTTTCAAGTCAAAAGATCACGGTTCTGGAAATCTGGGAATTCAAGCTAAAGGTAACTGGAATGAAACTCTGTTCCTAAACTACTTTAATTGAATTATAACCTGCCTTCCAAATCACATCTCATGACCAGATCCTCCCAGATTCTTAGCTCCTTAAGGACAGGGACTATACCTCATTTCATCACAGTTTTCCTACTGCTTAGTCCAGTGCCTTGCCCTCAGGAGAGCTAAATTTATGTTTAATTGAACTTAAAATAGAAATATTTACATTGTAATCATTTGACTAAAATATAAAATATGCAATTTATAATATATAAGTTATATAAATTGAAACATAATAAACTATTATGATACATTGATTTAATAATATATATAATTAAGTAATTAATATATTATAGCAAATACTAATTGAATGTCTTTAGATATTTATGATAGATAATTTAGCCCTCCCAAAGTAGCATGTGTCCATCTTTTTAATTAGGTAAATATTAATAAAAAGTTATGTCTTTCTAATGTCTTAAGATTTGCAATGCACTTTCACCACAGTGACTACAAAACAAGTAGTCAAAATTTATTTTATCATCCCTATTTTATAGATGGAGAAAGCATAACTCAGGCAGGCTAAGATTAAAATCTCATACTTACTAAGTGTCAAAGCCAGGCCTTCTAGTGCTTTGCATATATTTTCATTAACTTTTTTACACATTTTGGACATTTTTCACTAGTTCATTCATTTATGCTGGCTCCCAGATCTGTGTTCTTTTCATTATATCACTATAGGAGGCGTGCCTAATGGCAATACAAAAACATGACCAGAAGTATCAGGGTCTCCTATCTAACAACTCGAATTCTATGATATAGAATGCAGTTAACGGATGTGTTTCATCACATATTTTTTAAGTTTTATTATTGTCTTTTGACTTTACAATATAGTTATTATCCTTCATACCCCCCCTTACTCCCTCATACCTTCCCAACAACACAATTGGACACTTCCTTCTATTAAAGGAAAAAAGTTAACCAATGTAACAACCATGTCTGAAAGCATTCTTCATCCATAGTCTACCACCTCCCTGCTGATAAAAGAAAGGTATATTTCATTAGCAGTTCTACCAAATGAAGATTGCTCATAACAGTACATCAGAGTTGAACTGTCTTTTAGTGTTGTGAAAGGTAAAGTGGTATTCATGGATTTGGCCATATGTCATCCTGATCAAGTTACTTATTCTTTCAGTGGTCCAGTCAACTGTCCAAGACTATAAGTTGGCAAGAAATCGGTCATTAATATGAACATATGGATTTCTGAGGGCCACATATTGACTTAATTTTAAAATATTATATTATCTATATTTTATTATATTTTTATTTATTTTGTTAAATATTTCCTAATTTCATTTTAATCTGGCTAAGGCACTTGGATAGTAGTAAGAGCCAAATGGAACCTTGAAGGCTGGGTATTTGACATTCCTGATTTCCATTAATGAAGACTCTCCATATATAGTGTTCCCTTGCTTCTATCTGCTTCATTCTGTATCACTTCTTATTAGTTTCCCCCATGATTTCTGAATCCCTCATCTTCCTTTCTCATAAAGCAATGACATTCCATTCCATCCCTAGACCACCCTTTGATCAGTCATTCCTCAATTTATGGACCCCCATTTTGTTTTTACACAAAGTTTTGCTCCAGATATCTGTAGATATAGAACCCCTTCTTAGAGGACACATCCAGTATTGGGATCATTGGATGATGGGATCTCTCTGATGCTTCCAAATTTCTAAAGGTTTCTTTTCCATTTTCTCTCCAGAGTCAGGTAAAGCCATTGTAGTGAAAAAGGTGCTTGAGGAAATTGATCAACGAAGCAAAGTCCTCACTACCAGGCTCCAATCTCTGGAAGAGAAGAATCCAAGCAATTAACTGGAGATGAGCATGAGGGTCTCATACTCAATGCCGTTAGAGAAGAGGAATTGAGAAACCATCCGGATACATAAGCAGCTCTAAGGAGAGAAAAAAAATGCAGTTATTCCCTTTAGTTCTTGAAATATAGTTTCTTTCTGCGCAATAGGTGTGGCCAAGTTTGTTTAGCCATATACACAAATGTACACACACACATTCATGAAAGGTAATGTCATCGGGTATAACATCATTTGAAGCAGCATCACCTACAACTAGATCATCCATGTAATTCAAGGATGATGATGACTACTCAACCTGACCTCATCTGTTGGAATTTCTTAGTACTCAATAAACTTTCTCACCCTTGCAAGTTATCTTTGGTGTCTGTTGTTATCTTATCCCCAACATTCATAATTATAAAATATGCAGCCTGAGATTGTAGACAGACATGTCTTTGCATCCAGGAAGACCTAGATTCAAATCCCATTTCTGACACAATCTGGTTTTAGGCTTCTGAATAAATCTCTTAATCTCTCAATTTTCTAGGCCAATGCTTTCAAACTCAAATAGAAAAGAACTTTAATGGGAGGTGTTAGAAGGTAGTTAGGTGACTGAGTTAAATACAGTCACACTGTCACACATCTAGTATAGGGCAATAAGATGGCACAGTAGATAGAACGCTGGGTCTGGAATCAGGAAGATCTGAGTTCAGATCTGACCTCAGACACTTACTAGCATGTGACCTTGGGCAAGTCATTTAACTTCTATTTGCCTTAATCCACTAGAGAAGGAAATGGCAAACCACTCCAGTATCTCAACCAAGAAAATCCATGGAGTCATGAAGAGTCAGATATGACTGAATAACAATGGGAACCATTAGCCTGTACCTAAGGATAATTGCCAATAACATATTGATAGTTTTTAAATGTAATATTATCTATATTTTGTTGAATTTTTAGTTATTTTGTCAAATAATTTCTCAATTGCACTTTAATCTAGTTCAGGTGCAATGGGCCACACTGGGGCTTCAGCAGGTATGTTTGATACCTCTAATTCTCTAAGATTACAAATGGCAAAGAAGGCGCTGATCTGCCTTGAAAGAGGGAATTTCCCCAATCTGAGATCTCCATAACAATAAAACAATAGACCCAGTCCCCAACATATACAAGCACATCTTTGTTTTTGATTTGCATGAAATCATTAATTTCATCCTGAAACTCTCCCTACTAATATTTACAAGTAAATACAAGTATGTTTCTCTTCAAAGTCTTCTCCCCTATGGAACATGGTTTGGCACTTTAAAAGAGATTTTTCTCTGAAGTTTTCCCCATGGAATCTCAAGTTTGAAAGGAACCTTCTAAGTCATATAGTCAAACTGTCTTCCTTTATCCCCTTGAAAACATCTGCAAAAAGGGACCTCTGTCTGAGTTACTTTCATAACAGAATAATAAATTTTTTTTGAATAGAGGATGTATTTGTAGGTTGGTTGATTTTTGTCCGGTCCTATGATTTCATGGTATAGGAAGAAATAAAACTGATGAGGCCAATGTAAATTGGCCACATTTTTGTAATTCAGGAATGTGGTACACTAGAGAGGTTAAGGGACTTGCTCAGACTCACAGCCAAGATATGGGCAAAAGCAAGACTCAGATCTAGGTCGTTCCAACTCCTGTGGCCACTCTAACCATTACACAATGCTGCCTCTCAAAGTTCTGAAACTTCTCTTCATAAAAAAGTTATGCTTCCCAAGACAGTTATATGCATTCACAAAAAAGAAAATCTATGATATATATATATATATATATATACATATATATAACAGGAATATAAAAACATCTTGTAAATCTAAATAAAAATAAATCTTATTCAATCCTATGGGATCCATTGAACTACAATGAATATTCACTGAAAAAGGAATTAAACTCTTATTAAGTGCCTACTATGTGCCTACTAAGTAGTTTACAAATATTACCTCATTTGATCCTCACCCCATCCCTAGGAGGAAAGCACTATTATGACTGCCTCAGGAAACTGAGGCAAATAGAGGTTAAGTAGGTTTCCCAGGGTCATAGACAAGTAAATGACTGAGGTCATACTAGAATTTAAGTCTTCCTGATTCAAAACCAGCATTCTATTCACTGATCCACCTCACTACCTATTTATAAACGAAATTTGGAATTTACTACATGTTATTTACTCATCCCTTCCACATCAAAACTTTCACCATCATGTTTTCATATATCACAGGTCAGTATAAGAAATTAAATGGGAATCTTGGAGAAGTTTTGTAGAAGCCATAGATGATACCTGAAGGTCAGCAGACAGAATATTTAGAAACTCAAAAATGAATAAAACATCTGTATAGTTTTGTTCAGTATCAATATATTTTATCTTCTAATACTATAACAATTCTGACTTCTATGGTACAAAGGGAGAACCAAAAAATTTTATGCAAAATTTCCAAATATCAGTGACCCCACGATGTGGTAGGGATAATTATACAACACTAATAAGAGATAGCATGATATTAGTGATCAGAAGGCTGAATTTGGAGTCAGGAGACTAGGTTCAAGTCTTGCCTCTAATAGACATTAACATACTTACCTTGTCAGGGTGCCTAGAAACTCTCTAAATCTACTGAGGGACAGACATGTTGCCAGTCTCTATCACAGAGGAAGTTTTGACACTAGCTGTTCCCAATGCTGATTAAATCACAAGTTTGATCTAGTGAAACCACCCAATAATGCTTTATTAGTAGTACTAGTGAATTTTTAATTCACTTGTATTTAATTGGATAAAGGGGTGGGTCCTTAATATTTTCTTTAGGTCTTTGATCCCTTTTGCAATCGACCACTTTAAATACATAAAATAAAAAGCATAAAGTAAAATCAATTATCTTGAAAAGCATAACTGAAAATATTTTAAAAGTAAATTTACAAAGTCCAGGTTAATAACATTTAGAAAGATAAATGAAGCAGTCAGTTTTTTTTTAAGAGGAAGGTAAGATTTGGAAAATAGAATACAGTCCAAAAGCAGAATCCTCAGAAAAGAAACAGAACCTCTCTCAAAAAATTTCAAAAATTCTCCTTATTGCATTTTTACATATATAAATGTTTTAATATTTATTTTTAAAAACTTTGAGTTTCAATAATTTCTCCCTTTCCCCTACCCATACCCCTTGAAAAGGCAAGCAATATGATTATCAAGTATACATGGGAGCAGTTAATTTTCAAGGGGATCATCAATAACAGATTTAGGATAGAAAAGAATCTTAGAGGTTATCTAGTTCCAGAGGAAGAAACAGAGACTTGGAGATTCAAGAAGACTTGAGTTCAAGGCAGTCATTTAAACTCTCTATGCCTCAGCTTCCTCATCCATAAAAGTGAGGGAGAAGGAGTTGGTCCCAAAGGTCCCTAAGGTCCTTTCTACCTTTCTTGCTCTAAATCTGTCATTGATGATCAACTGATTTGCCTAACATCACAAAGGTAGCAAATGGCATAGCTTAGATAGAAACTCAGTTCTTAAAACGTGCTTGCAAAACATATTATGTAGGAAGGAAAATGTGTTCAGCGTGTCAACACTGCTCCCTAGTGAATTTAAGTATTACCTACCTCCTAACAGCCGTGAGGCCACTGTTTTAGTTCACTGTCAGTTTTGACTCACCACAGTGTTCAACACCTAGCATCCTCCCTAGTACTAAAAGCTGGTGCTTAACCAGTGTTTACTCCATTGAATTGCAAAGAAATTTCAGCAAATAAATTGAGTAAGGGCCTGTCTCCAAACACTGCAAGCAAAAAATACAAATTGAGGGAAAAAACAACAACAAACATCAAAAAGAAGATGGTGGGGGGAAAAAACTCATCATAAGGGAAATATCAGAGAAAAACCAGAAAAGAGACTGAAAAAAATTTAATAACTAACCAAAGAAGCTTCAATTCAATAAATAATGCTGTGAAACAAAAGAAAAGAGTGTGGAAACATCAGGAGGGAAGGAAAATCTTGAAGCCAGCAGGAAAATCTAATAGTCATGTATGAAATAGTCTTTCAAAAGTAACACTGAGTTCGTTTGTATTTGATGATAGTTCATTTGAATTTGAATTACAAATAATTATAGGAATCTCTTACTGACTTGGGGGGGGGGGAGTAGAATCTGTTATGGTTTCCAAAAGGAACTAAGTTATGGAAAATCACACCAGCCTTTTTCAGGTTATCCATAAATTATGAAATGATGGAACAAATCATGGCATAATGGAATACTGTTGTTCAGTAAAAAGCAATCAAGGGGACAATTTCAGAGAAAAACTTTGGATGGACTAATTCAGAGTGAGATAAGCAGAAGCAGGAGAATTAGTTAAAAATAAAACTGCAAAGACAAACAACTTTGAAAAACTTAAGATTTAATAAGTGCAATGACCAATCATGATTCCAGAGAATGGCTGAAAGTGGGATGATAGTTTAAGGTACAGATTGAAAAATATTTTTTGAGCATGGACAATGCAGAAATTTGATTCATTTGAATTTCCATATTTGTTATAAGGGGAAAATGGGGAAAAAAGAAAATCACTTTTCATGTTCATTAAAAAAAATTTAATCACATCAGATTTTTTTCCTAACAATCAGCAGTAAAATTCACAAAAGACAAAGCTAGCAAAATAACAGATAACATGAATGCAGCATTCATTTCTTACAAGAACTTCTATGGTAAGCTTTGGATTTATATTATTCATTGTGGCTGTAAAGTTATATGAACAAACATGTTAAATAGTCTTTTAAAAGGTGTATCATAAAACTATGCAATCCAATGGGCCCTCCCCAAATGCTGACTCATGAATAATAAATATTGCTTTAAAATAAACTAATTTTGCTGTTTCTCATAAATGACACTCTCAATTCCCATCTCTGGTCTTTGTATACAAAGTTCCCTATACAGGAATATAGGATTTCTTCACCTCTGACTCCTAAATAAAATGTCAAATTCCCTTCAAAGCTCAGTTCTATTGCTAATAATAGTTAGCAATTACACAGTGCTACAAGTTTTGCAAAGTATTTTGCAAATAATATTTCAATTTATCTGCCAACAACCTTGGGAGATAGATGTTAATTGTATCTCCATTTTACCAATGAGAAAACTGAGGCAGAGAGAAGTTAACTACTTTATCCATCCTCACACAGCTAGTTTCTGAACTAGGATTAGAATTCAGGTCTTCCTGATTCTAGATTCAGCATTTTGTTACTATGCTAACTGCTGCCTTTTCTGATTCCCTATCTCCTCTCCACTCAAAAAAGATACCTATGTACCATATATGTACATAGGTACATGCAAACTCATCTGATAAAATGAAAGTTCCTTGAAGGTAGAGTATACTACTTTATTCCTCTGTAACTCATATATGCATAAACATATATATGTATATGCCTGTCTATATATGTGTATATATGCCTGTCTATGTATGTGTGTATTATTATTTTTTTTGTCATTTCAGCTGTATCCAACTCTTCGTGACCCCATTTGGAGTTTTCTTGGCAAAGATACTGGAACAGTTTGCCATTTCTTTCTCCAGTTCATTTTACAAATGAGGAAACTGAGGCAAAAAGGATTAAGTAACTTATCCAAAGTCACACAGCTAGCAAGGATCTGAGGTCAGATTCAAACTCAGGAAGTGTTGTCTTCCTGACTCAGAGCCTAATACTCTATCCAGTGTGCCACCTACTGTAATTAAGTGGTAGCTACCTCAGACTTTTGGGCACCCTGTATCTGAGGATATCATAGAAGAGCCTCAAATTAATCCTTCTCTACCTTCTAATTTTGGAGAATAAAGATAGGACTGGAAGGAAGCAATATTGATATCTTTCTCTTGGCATGAGAGCTTGGACCTCAAATGGAAAGAAACCTTCATATATCCAAAGTTAAAACTGCCAGCATGATGTATACATCATTCCACTTTGGATCGCCCTTATTGCAATAAATATTGCCATTGCACTTATCATAAGCTCAGAACCCAGGAGAATGAAAAAAACAATTAAGAAAAATGACATGAAACTGTTTCCTGAGATGATACTGCGTGAAATTTTTTGAAACTGATGATTAATAGAAAAGGTATTAATTATAAGTATAGAATGTAGGATCATAGAATCACAAAAAAAATGAGGAAAATGTAGGTATCATTAAGTTCAATTCCATCCTTTAAAAGATGAGGCAGCAGAAGACCAAAGAAGTTGTGACTTGCCCAAGGTCACACAGTAATTAAGGAAGATTCAAATATGTCTTCCTTACTCTCCATTATATCTCACTAAAGACTTTTGGTCAAAATATATCAAAAGAACACTACACAATGGTTTGGCGAAGAATTGACTAGAAAGTATCTTTAGCAGAAATAAAGAATTACCAAAATTAGAAACTTCTGGCATGTTGAGTCAGTATGGCATGGTGTAGTATGCTAAACCTGAAGTCAAATAAATTGAATATTGTCACTTGAATATTGTCACTTCTTAGCATCGTGAAGCAGTAGTAGTCTTCCTGCACTCTGCCCTGATCAGACAATAGCAGGAGTATTGAGTGCAGTGATGGGTATGAAAGTTTAAGAAAAGCATTGTTAAACCAAAGAGTATCTCAAAGATGGGTGACCAGAATGGTGATAGATCTTGAGTCCATGCTGACTGATGAATGTAATTGCAGCTGTTTAGTTTAGAGAGTTAGAATATAAGCCTCTTGTGAGCAAGGATTGTTCCATTCATTGTACTTATAGCCTCAGCACCAAGTAAGGTGTGGGTTACATAGTGTTTACTAAACATTTATTAATTGATTGAGAAGACTCAGTGGGGAAAGAATAATTGTCTTCAAATATTTTAAAACAGAGGTGTCAAACAGTCAGCCTCCAAGACACAACTCCTGAATGCTGCCAGACATAAATTAAAATGTAACTGGGAAATGTTTAAGAAAATAAAAATAAAATACATAGTGTTAATTTGTAGTTTTCTAAGTCAATATGTACTCGCAAGGATATGTTTTTCTATTTGACTCTGACACCATTGTTTTAGAGGGTTTCCTATGGAATAGGACAGACCCAGAAGCAACAGGTAGAAAATGCAAAACTTCAACTTGATTTAAGAAAACAAATTCTTACAGTTAGAGTAATCCAAAGTAAAATGGGTTGATTCATGAGGAAGTGGGATTCCCCACCCCCATTCCTTTGCCCCAGTTTCTCAGCTTCCTTTTGTGCATTGTCTTTGCCTCATTAGAATATGAGTTCTTTGAGGACAGGGATAATTATATATATCTAGATATATATTAATATATACATATATATTCATATTTCTTTCCTTTAGCACATTCCTGCCTGGCACAATTAAGCAAAGCAGCTAAGTGGGGTAATAGACAGGATGCTGGCCTGGAATCAGGAAAACTTGAGTTCAAATGCAGTCTTAGGAACTTATTGATTGTGAGAACCTGAGCAAGTCATTTAACCCTGTTTGCTCAGTTTCTCATCTGTAACATGTGCTGGAAAAGGAAATGATAAACCACTCAAGTATCTTTCCCAAGACTGAAATGACTCAACAATGACCAAAACTTCTATTGACTTAACAACTCTTCATTCAAGGTCTTCAAGCATATAGACTGGATGACAATTTGTTGAATATGTTATAGTGAAAATTTGTTTGTGAACTCTCAAATTCTATAATGTACCCATCTTCATTTTATGAAAGACGTCTTGAAAGAAGTGACACTTGAACCGAGCCTTATAGAGAAGTAGGGGCCCTAAGATGTAGTGATGAGGAGAGAGAATATTCCAGACTTAGCAACTAGTAGATGAGGCATGAAGGTGAGAGGCAGAATGTATGGGGACCAAAAACTAGTCAATTCGAATGCCCCTAAATTTAGAGGGAGATGTCAGCATTCATGATGTTAGAATCAACTGGGCTTATCACTTCATTAACAAAATTCACTAATGAAAATATGAAACTACCAGAAGGCATGCTTCCTCTCTCCAGTAACTGCACCCCAATTGAATACCTTTCTCATACTCCTTACCTCTGATCCCTCCCTTGGAAATGTCAGAGTTTCCTCCAGGACTTTATGTCCAGAAGTCTGAATTTGCTTTCCAAGTCCCTGCTCCCCTCAACTTAAAATATCAATGAGAAGGGGTCCCTTTGTGCAATTATATTTGATCTGGGCTGTTTCATAATACTTCCAGCTCTGTGAATAAACAGTGAAAATCTCCTTCTGCTGCTAGTAAATTATCAAAGCAATAAAACTTGAGAACCAGAAGGAAAACAATATAAACATACACACCACACACACACACACACACACACACACACACACACACAGAGCAAGAAAAAAGAACCAGAGAAGATGACTCAATCCCACTGAATTTGTTGCAGAAAAAGAATTTTCACAAATACATCAGGGACAGGGACAAGAACAGACCTCTCCCCATAGTGATGCTGATCTCTGTACTCCCTCTCTTCTACAGCAGCCCCAATTAACATTTCTGCCTGGTAGCATCCTTGTCCATCTTCTAGACTTTGAGGCTAAATGATTGGGCTTGGGTTGGGCTCATCTCTAGCTGGAACACCTAAATCATTGTTTTGAGATTTTGAAGTTTTAAGAGTCATTCTTCTGACAACTTATTCTTCAGGCATTACTGACCTAACCTAAGCATTTTCTTTCAACCATGGCACAAAGAGAATAAATGCACATAGGATGGTAAGGGCAGCATAGCATAATGGATCATACTGACAATTAGATCATCAAGAGACAGGTTAGCTTTACCCTACTGTAATACTATACTGATGTTCTACCCCGAATTATTGTAACACTGTGATGCTTCAATGACTTGGGAAAGACCTACATCTAGGGGGTTAAGATCTCCCACTGAATCCAGACCATCACCAGTAACCTTGTTTCCTTTGCTATTAGACCACTAGGTTAAGACAGTTCTGAAAGATGAAGTGAGAGGGATAATTTGCAAATATTCCTTCATTTTAATCAATGTAATATGCATGTGTCATCATTCACTTGATGCCATGTTCTTCAATTATGAAGGACAACAATCAATCACTTGGGGAGAGCAGTGATGTGGGAGTCTGGAAAATCTGGAGTTCTGTCTCCTAAACTAAGTAGCTGTGTAAAGAGGCAAGTTATTTACTCTCTCTGAGCTCCAGACAACTCTCTAAGACTTATCTTTGCTCTTCCTTAGTAGACCAACCTAATCATTTTCTAAGTACTCATAATTCATATATTCAAGGTATGCTAACTTTTAAAGTTTTGACAATTTTCCAGAAATTCCACTAGAATATTGAAGAGATCTTATCTCTTCTTTATCTCATATAAATTATGTGAGAAAGGTAAAAAACAAAAAATAGGATTGAATTCTATTCAGTTATCTCTTAAGACAGACAAAATAAGATCAAAAACAGGAATAAATTTATTAATATGAATGTTTCAGATGTACTTAAAGATAAGTACAAATTTTAGTTCAAATGTTCACCTTCTTTAAATACAGAATGTGATAACTAAATGCTACTCCCTTGGTTCTTTAAGAAAAATATTTCATTTCACAGAATTCAGTAATCAAGTCAGGCTATACAATTTTTATCCTCTCCCTCTTCTAATGTTCCCAGTATCTGCACAATATTGATAAATATATCACAAGAACTGATTTATGTTAAAGGTTTACAAAAATATACCCCAAGAAAACTCCATTCTATAACACAGTGCCCAGGAGTGTGCTGAAGCCAACTCTAACAGGTTTGTTGGCATTATATCAGAGAAACTGATAATGTTGTAAATCATAGGTTTAGGAGGTTAGAGGCATAAGGAGAGATAAAATCTTGAGAGGTTAACATAAAACAACCAAAGGAATTTCAGAGTTTTTGATTAAGGAAATGTGATTCTAGTACATGATCATCCCTATATCTGCTGAAGTGGGGTGAAAAAGTAAGTTATAGGATTTAAGAACACAGGAACTGAGAAGTTATAGAGTTTAAAGAAGGGTTCCGTTTGAAGAAAGAGCCTTGAATGCCAAATAAAGTACTTAATAATCGATCTTGAAGGCAAAAGGAATGACTGGAGTTTATTGGGGGAGAAGGGAAAATAATACATAGGCTTATAGGAAAATCACTGCCAGCTGTGTAGAAGATAAGGTATGATTTGAGGTAAGGAGAGGCTAATGTTCTTGACCAGGTAAGAGGAGAAAAAAACATGAGCAAGAGTGATGACTATATGAGTAGAGAGAAGAGGATATTAACAAGAGATGCTACAGAGAATAAATTACAAGATTTTATCATTTAAAGAAACTTATGAGATCACTAAACAAGATACAATAAAATTAAAAGAAAAAGCATCCAAGAAAGAGCTTTAGAACATACAAGACTGTGATATCAATAAGAAATCCAGCAAAGGAAACTAAGGAGGTTCAATTAGTTGGGTAGAAGAAAAAAAAAACAAAAAAATCCAAAGTGGAGAGATAATTCAGGAACAGAATGAAGTTAAAGGGTCAATTCTTGGAGAGACTATGAAGAATAAGGATCAAGAAGAGGTCATTGGCCCCTCTCTCCCACCTTGAGAGAGGTATGCCATTTTATTAAAATATCTTAATAAAAAAAATTTTAATCACCCTGGACTAAGTATTCAGGAGCCATTTATAACACTTGCCCACCCTATAACATTTTCTCCACCTTCATTTTAATTCCCTGACCAGGAAAGCATTTGACTTGAACTCCAGAAGACTTGCTTCTCAGTGTCCTCAGGACTGACAGAACCTGGGTTCGGGCTGGCTCCCACCCTTTCCATCACTATGTTGAACCTAGGGTAATCATGGATGTGGCAGGCCAAACTCACAGAGGCTGTCACTAGGTATCTTCAGTGGAGACAGGTTAGATCTGACAACCCAGAGCAGAAACTGAGGAGAAAGGGGTCCAGGTGTCACCTGGAAAGAGAAGTAGCTGGCATCTTAACATATAAATACAATCAATAGTATGTCATTAGAGCTTATCAGATTCCCAATAAGAAGTTAACTCCAGAATATAGGAGACAAAGAAAGAAACAAAGACAAAACCTATGTTGAGTCACCAGGGATCAGAGCTAAAACAGAAATTCCCAGAAGCCTGAGCCTAGTGTTAGGCACAATATCCAAGATCAAATATGACCTGTCAACCTATCAAATGAGATGAATAAAGAATAACCAAAGTATAAAGCTCTAATAGAGAAATCAAGGCTGAGAATAATAGCAAACAGATGAAAATGCTGGAACATAATGAAGAACTACTATGGCTTAAGAGAAAACCAAATGGTAACCCCAGAAGGAAAAGAATGCCACAAGAAATCTAAGTAGAGCCACAGAGAAAAGAATATACTGGTCAAAAGGAATATAAAAATACCTGGAAGAAATTGAAGTAGGGGAAATGTTAAGAAAAATCTATTCTTTAATTAATCTGTTCCCTCTGCATCAACCATATACTTTCCATTGACACTGCTCCCACTACCATCTCAATTATCCAGGTTATAAGATGAAGTCAATGAATTTTTAGTAAAGTACCTTGCCCCAAACTGGCAAGGAAGGACTCCTGTAAATTCCAGTCCCCAGGCACAAAACAAGCCTGTTGCAACTAAACAATGGATGCTGCCTTAGCCTGAAAGGATTAAGTCTCTGCACAAATAACCTAATCACCTCAACTCTGCTCTCTGAGCTACCTGCCTCCAAGTCCTTCTTAAAAGCTTGCTCACTCAATTGAGTTTCTTCCTTTCCTTAGGAAGATCAGCCTGCTCTGAGGGAGCATTATTCCCCAAATAACCTCTCACTCCCCTATGCACTTCTTTACTGTTTCCCAGCTTGCTCCTCTCCTTTGGAGGTCAACCTGCTCTTGGGGAGCAGCATCCCCAAACTGAACTACCACCTTCATCATGCAACTGAATCCATGTTAATCTAAACCCAATTATTGTCTCCTGGCTTGTCCCTTTTCCTTTTTCCCCCTTTCTCCCCAGACCAAAGTTCTTCTGTGTTTAAATTTATTATCTTAAGAATTCTTTACCTTGATAAAGAACCTAACCAGTGAACGTTTTTTGTAACTTTGTGAACTCTTGAAACAAACTGTGAATTAAAATCTATGCCTTTTTTTACCAAAAAAAAAAGAGGTCATTAGTTCTGCCAATTAAGAGATCATTAATTAGTAACTGAAGAGAGATCAGTTTTCCCTTTGTTATCCTACAAAAGTGCTTCACTCCTATCATACCTTAAATTTGAACTCACTCTTCCCATGGACCTAAGTATACTTTTGTGAGACTGAGATGGGCACATTGAGGAGTTCATGCTTTTTCCTCCTTGTTATCTTAGGAAATATTTTCACTACAAGCTGAGGTCACTGACTCTTTCCTAAATACTTGGGAAAAGCTGTTTGAGGGAAGTGAGATTTTAGCTGGGATCTAAAGAAAGCCAGTGAAGAGAGAAAGCTTTCTAAGCAGGGTAGACAGCCAGAGAAAATACTCATAAGCTGGGGAAAAAATGGAGTATCTTTTTTGGCAATGTGAGAAATTCAATTTCATACTACTAAGATTATTATGTAGTTACCTTATATGAACAGTTAACAGATTTCATTCAACACATGTAATAAAAATTTAGTAATTATCTTCTATCTACAAGTAGCTAGAAGATACTATCTACTGTGCTACTATGCTAATCTCTGAGAAGCTGCCCTCAAGGAGCTTACATTCCAATGGGGAAAGACAACACAGAAAGGAAAGCTGAATGGTGGGGGCATGAAGGAACATAGGAAAATCATGAGGAGTGCAGCCAGATGGAAAATAAAGAGATGTTGCCTTGGGTATCACCTTTAAATGGTGGTTCTGGAAGAAACTGTTCACTCTCCAATCAAAGTATAATATCTAGGGCTGAAGTGATCTAAGATAAAGAGGTTTCTAAAGCACCCTAGGACAGTACTAAGGAGTACAACCAGGTGGAGAGACAGCTGGCCTGGACATCATTCTTAAATCACAAGAGTGAGAGTTGAGGGATTGAACCTACAAGGGAGTGATACTGATTAGGTGACCCTAAGCAGGCACTTTATCTCTCAGTGTCCCAAGCAACAATCTAAGACCATAAATTGTAGAAAAGTTGCTCATTTGCATTGGTAGGGTGAGTTCCCTCATTATTCCCTCCTATACAAACAATAACAAAAGTATGTAAATAAATAGGCAGACATGACAAAATCAACAGGCATCATCTCATTTACAAAATATGACCTGGAACATTTAGTGCCATATCTATGATTAATGGTAAAGTCTGGACAACAAATAATAATCATTAGATTAAGAAAAACTTATGAAAATAAACAAAGGTACATCTCTAATTAGAGTAGCATCCTTGTTGAAGAGTCATAGGAAATAAGGATAAGTATCATGTGATTTAATTATAACTTTTACAAAACTTGACTGATGGGTATAAGGGTGAAGCAAATTTGATAGAACTATACTAAAAGGTAAGAAATAATTCCTCATCAAGGATTTTTTAAAGGGAAAATGTTGCCTTAATCCACCCTGCTGCATTATGAAAACAATTTAAATCACTCCAAAGAATCTTTCTTTTCCAGTTATGTTAAGCCAGTATAACATTGTAGGAGCTAGCCAGATGATGCAGTGGTAAGAGTGCCTGGCTTGGAGTCAAAACAACTCATCTTCCTGAATTCAAAACTCATCTCAGATACTAGTTAAGTGACCCTAATCAAGTCACTTTACCCTGTCTGTCTCAGTTTTCTCATCTATAAAATGAACTGGAAAAAGAAATGACAAACCATTCCCAGGATCTTTTCCAAGAAAACTCCAAATGAAGTCATGAATATTCAAACACAACTGAAAAACAGAACAGCAACAAACTTATATTGCAAATGGAAAATTATCTAATTTAAAATACAAAACTTCTTTACACAAGTGTTGCTTTAGAAAATAGAGGAAAGGGGTGGCTAGGTGGTGTAATGGATAAAGCACCAGCCTTGGAGTCAGGAATACCTGGGTTCAAATCCGGTCTCAGACACTTAATAATTACCTAGCTGTGTGGCCTTGGGCAAGCCACTTAACCCCATTTGCCTTGCAAAAACCTAAAAAAAAAATGAAAATAGAGGAAAATAAAAGTCATTAAATAATATTAAACAATAAAAAAAATATACTTCACACCTTAACACCATTGTCATACTTAGAGAAGCTAGACAGATTCACTTGCAATATCTTTTCTATTTACCTAACACTTCTGACACTTGAAGGACCAGAGATGGGAGTGGGGAGGGAAAATCTCTGAAAAGACACAGAGAGGAAACCACTGTAAGAAAGTGGGGGGGGGGGTGAGGAATGTCAGAGAGAAGTCAGTTGCAGTTATCCAGAAGGAAATAATTATTAAGCTAAAACAAGAAGGCATATCTCACTGTGAACTTTGAAATCAGTGAGATCTGCAGTACTGATCAAGAGTAAGTCAGATAAAAACACAGTAAGTGAAATACTAATATAAATAAAAACTGAAGTTGATGCATAGAATGCCATAGCATTCAACTCCTTAACCAAAAAAAAGTAAGAGAGATATAGGGGAAAACATAAAATAAAATTTTAATAGTAAGAAAGAAAGAAAGAAAGAAAGAAAGAAAGGGAGGGAGGGAGAAGAGGAGGAGGAAGAAAAAGAAAGAAGAAGAAGAAGAAGAAGAAGAAGAAGAAGAAGAAGAAGAAGAAGAGAAGATAGGGAAAGAAGGAAGGAAGGAAAGAAGGAAGGAAAGAAGGAAGGAAGGAAGGAAGGAAGGAAGGAAGGAAGGAAGGAAGGAAGGAAGGAAGGAAGGAAGGAAGGAAGGAAGGAAGGAAAGAAAAAGAGGATGAAAGAGAGAAGGGAAGGAGGAAGGAGTGAAAGAAAAAGAGGATGAAAGAGAGAAGGGAGGGAGGAAGGAAGAAAGGAAGAAAAGAAGGAACGAGAGCAGAGCTAAGTACTAAAATAGGATTTTAGCTGAGGTATGATAGGTTTCTGGTGAATGAATAAAAATAGAAAATTGTGTGTGTGTGTGTGTGTGTGTGTGTGTGTGTGTGTGTGTATGTGTGTGTGTGTATACATATATCTCAGAGGCAAATGGCACAATTAAAAAACTGACCTTGAATTAAGAGATTAAAAACCTCTTAAATAAACACAGAAAAGGAGAAATAGTAAACACATTCTTTACTTACCACAATGTAATAACAATTATATTCAATTTTTAAAAATTGAAACCAAACGTTGTCACATTCTTGAGATCCCTACTCCTGGGGAGGCTGAGGCTGGTAGATGACTTAAGTATAGAAGTACTGAGCCACAGTAGAGTAAGTTATTGGGTTTCTAAACTAAATCTAGCATCAATATAATAAGCCCCTGGTAAGGAAAAGAAACCAACATGCAGAGGGGAGGCAAACCAACCCCGGTTGGTAAAATGGAATAGGTTAAAACTTCCATGTTGATAGGCATTCATAACATGAGTGGCCATCACACTTCAAACAAGACCCTATCTCTCTCTCTCTCTCTCTCTCTCTCTCTCTCTCTCTCTCTCTCTCTCTCTCTCTCTCTCTCTCTCTCTCTCCTCTCTCTCTCTCTCACACACACACACACACACACACACACACACACACACACACACACAGAGGGAGAATCATTAAATAAAAGGGAAAGTTCATGACCAAAGTATAGAAAGTATTACAAAAGAAAAAGATAATTTTTATTACATAAAGTTAAAAAGGGTTTTCACAAATTTAACCAATGCAGTTAAAATTAGAAAAAACTAAAAGAAAATTTTGTAGCAAGTTTTGCAAATAAAGTTCTCATAGCCTAAATAAATCAAGGAATCATTTATATCTATACATAAAATAGGGCTAAGGAGCCCTTTCTATGCCTTGAGAAGCCATGACATGTTTTAAGAATGGCAGAAATATTTATGATCTGAGTTCTAATCTGCCTCTGCAGAATTTAGAAAGACAAAGAACCATGTCTAAACCATTAGCATGTTAAATGGCAAGAGGTCAAACAACTTCCAAAAGTCACACCGAAGTTAGGAGTTCCTTTCTTTAGACTCTAATCTTGAATAAGGTGGTATCTGACTAGAATTATATCTGTTTGCACCAGTCATGGTAGTCTAAGCCAGTAGTGTCAAACTCAAATGGAAAAGAAGACACATATTGATTTTAAAAATTAGCATTATTGTGGAGGGTCTAGTACATAGTAAATGCCTAATAAATGCTTGTTGACTTGACAGGAGGGTAATGTTATAGAAGACTGTAAAGGTCCATAGGGCAATAAATACCAACTAGAAGAGAATGAATGGAAAAATAATTTTGATTGCTTATGATATTGTCGGCCAAGACTTGGTATTATCTGTTGGATGAAGAAAAGCCTGACCTATATTTAATATCTTATTAACCTGAATACTTGCATGGGCACTGAGGAGGGCCATTTTTCCTTTTGATATGGATTCTGATAGATTATAGAATAGAGTGCCAGCTCTGTAGTCAGAAAGACTTCTCTTCCCAAGTTCAAATCTGACCTCAGACACTTACTAGCAGTGTAACCCCTAGGCAAGTCACTTCACCCTGTTTGCCTCAGTTTCTTCCTCTATTAAAAAAAAGAGCTGGAGAAAGAAATGACAAGCCATTCCAGTATTTTTGCCAAGAAAATCCCAAATGAGGACACTAAGAGTCAGACAAGATTGAAAAAATGATTGAACTAATAGATAATAAAACTAAATGTTTAAAATCTTGTTCATAATATATTTTAATGTTCCAAAAATATTAACTACTTTGTGTTTGATATTTCAAATTAAAAATGAATGTTTTCAAGGTAATTCATCTAATTCACAAATCATTTGCAGGAATATTTATAAGCATGAAGAATATAATTCAATTCAATATTTACTGATCATCTGTCATAGGCATGCTAGATGTTAAGGAGGCAGCAAGATAAATACAATATATTCTCTCCTATGAAGAAATGGAAAAGCTACTGGACTAAGAGGAGGAAAAGATTTATACCAGAGGACTCAAAGGGATAAAGTTGTCTATTAAGAGAATCAGGAAGTAGGCCAGAAGATGGCTGATTTTGAAAGGAGCAAAATTGGCCTAGGAGCATGGAAGAAGAGCTAGAAAGTGCAATGGGACAGGTCTGGGTTATAAAATGCAATGAGAGAACACCCACATTAGTGAATGAGGGCATAGTGTATCTAGGTAGTGAGCTTATGGTAAGAGTCATATCAGTGCTAGTGGGTGGAATTTATTAGCAAAAGAATCAACACTTTTCAGGGAAAGGAAAGAGACTCCAGAATCCTTTCTAGGCCTTGACAAACAGTGATGTACAAAAGAAAGATTGAATGCCAGAATCAGGTTGTGACCTTGTTGCTAGTTCCTCCTTATACACAGACACACACAGAGAATGAGCAGCTCTGCATAAGTCATATAAAGTCAGCTTCTATTTTATATATTTGTTGTTCAGTCATTTTTCAGTCATATCCAACTCTTTGTCATCTCATTTAGGATTTTCTTGGCAGAATTATTGGAGAGGTTTACATTTCCTTCTCCAACTTATGTTACAAATGAGGAAACTGAGGCAAACAGGGTGAAGTGACTTGCCCAGGTTACACAACTAGGAAGTGTCTGAGGCCAGATTTGAACTCAAGGAAAAGAGTCTTCATGACTCCAGGACTGGCACTCTGGGCACCGTTGATCACCTAGCTGCCCCTTCTGTTTTATATAGCTTATCTAAATCTGATTTCTGATCCACAGTCAATTTGGGTCAAGAGTTCTCATAAAAGTATGGCAATATGAGAATATTATGATAGTTGCTTTCGGAATCTTATGGCTTAGTTCAAGAGTTCTTAAACATTTTTGTGTCTTGGACCTCTTGGGCAGCTATTGAAGGCTAGGGACTTTTTCTCAAAATAATGTTTAGAAATTAATAAAGTAAAATGCATGGAATTAAAAGGGAAACCAAATAAATTTCAATGTAGTTATTAAAATATTTTTAAAAATCCCTGGATCTCAGTGAAGAATCCTTGATCTTGAAGAAAGAAATAAGATACATCCATATATAAATATAGTATCATAGAGAATATAAAAATGAATTAATTCATTGAATAAGAGTACCCAAATGCTTACTGAATGTACAATCAACAAGCATTTAAATACTTACCATATATCAGGTACTTCATTGATAAAGAAAATAATAAATATTTTAAAATTTTAAAATTATTTTAAGAAACTCATCTTCTTAGAGACCAGCCCTGGAGTCAGGAGGACTTGAGTTCTAATCCAACCTCAGATACTTAATAATTACCTAGCTGGGTGACCTTGGACAAGTCACTTAACCCCATTACCTTGCCAAAAATAAAAGGAAGCTCATGTTCTAATAGAACAGATAGGTAAATTACAAGATATATACAAGGAGATAAACTCAGAAGGAAAGTGCTAGAAGGTAAGAAGAATGGGGCAGGAGAATGGTCTGCTACAGAAAAGGAACTATATATTTATATAGAGAGAGATTTCTGTAAGTTTGAGTTTTCATTTATCTCCTGAGTCAAGGAAATATTGTATGATTTAGAGAGGGGAGTAAAAATTTTAACACCCCGCCCCTTCAAAAGAAGCAGACAAATCACAAAGAGGACAGAGGTAGGTTAGAAGAAGCCTTCCCCAGGGATCAGGCACTCCTGTAGAAACATTAATGCAATATCTGAAAATAGTTTTGTGATAGCTGGGGCTCCATGGGTAAGATAAAGTTTCCCCTCCCTGAATTCACAGTGGAAAAAGCAGATGTATTGTGGGGAATGTAGAAGAAATAACAATCCTTTATGACCTACTCTTCTCCACTAAAAATGGGGCATGACTGAGTTCATGTACTCAGTTAAAAGTTGTTTTACTGACCTAATTTTATTTCTTATAAGTCTCTGCAGTGGATTCAGAAGTGCACCATTTCTGTAGGTGCAAGACTGTCCGGAAGATTTTTTTTTTCCTTCCTGTCTCTAGGATCATTGATCTATTTACATGAAACAGTTTTCTTTTTTGTTTGTTTGATTTTTGGGGTTTTTTGCATGGTGATGGGGTTGAGTGACTTGCCCAAGGTCACACAGCTAGGTAAGTATCTGAGGTCAAATTTGAATTCAAGTCTTCCTGATTCCAGGGCTGGTGCTCTATCCACTGCACTACCTAGCTGCCCCCATTACACACCATTTTCAAGGATTATGACCAAAATAAACGCACCAGCATAAATTTAAAAAGGGAGTTAGGACCAGTCACTTTCAGTATACTTATAAATCTAACTTTTACTGTTACCTGGTTGAAATAACAAGACCTAAAATCATAGAACTGGTCATGTGATCAACAAGATAGCAGACTAGATGCTTTCTCTGATCCCCATCAATATTCCCCAAAACTACCAAAATAGGTATTATGCATCAGCATTACACAAAAACACAATGAACAAATAGTTGAACCGATAGAACAAAATAGCAGTTAAACAAGTTAAAATTTTATCATTAACAATAAACACCACTAATCTTTAAATCTTCAGGCAGTCCCCCTTCCCCATCAGCTTTCAGTCTTGGCAGGGGATTAAAAAACTAACTCACGGGGCTATTATCTAGGACCCAGACTCCTGTAGAAGAGATTTCTAGCACACTCCACCCATTAACCATTCCATCCCTCAAGGCAATCACTTACTGCGTCAAGTTTCATAAGTAGAAGAGGAAGAGAATTCAACTGCCCCAAGACCAGAGTAGCCATCAGTTTAGGACTCCTAAATCTGCAGGGATTCAGTTTGGAGCATTTTTCCTTTTTTCTTTTTCTTTTTTTTTTGCTATACTAATAACTATTACCATATTTACCCATGTATAAGAAGCATCTTAATTTTGGGGGCCCAAAATTTGAAAAAAAATTGTATTACATAAAGTTAATGAACTCAAGTTTTATTCATCCATGAGCTTTTTCAGGCATCTTTTGGGCAAGTCTGGTCCATGGACACATGCTTAATTCATTCCTTTTCATGAACCTGAAGCACCAATTGTGTCTTCCCTTGAAATCAGTCACTTCTTTTCATCAGCAGTTCTTCTGGCCTTCTGCTGAACCATCTTTGTGGACACAGGAATTCAGGCCATTTTGCCATTTTGGTCTTCTGCTGCTGTAGTGTTTTCAGTGGGGCTTCTTCTTCCTGTAGCCAGTCTCAGATTGTTTTCTCAGTTAAAGGAGGACTAATGTGAGGTTCAGCAGCACAATTTCCATTCACTTTTGCAAAGTGAATCACTTTGAACTTGAATTCAGCACTGTGCAAAAATCTTTTCTGAGCCATTTCTGGGCAGAACATGGCAAAACATAACCTAATATACCAATAACAAATGTGAAACAATGAGCACAAAAATAAATGCAAGTAAAAAATCTATAACCACTGTATAAGAAGCTTCCAGTTTTTAACCCCAAAAATTTTTGAAAAAGGGTGTATCTTATACATGGGAAAATACAGTAAGTGTCTGAGGTGCAATTTGAATTCAGGTCCTCCTGACTCCAGGGCTGGTATTTTATCCACTGCACCACTTAGCTGCCCCCTGGAACACTTTTTCTGACCTCTAGCACATGCACACACACACACACACACACACACACACACACACACACACATGTGCACATGCACATGCACATGCACATGTGTACAAGCACACACAAAGTGGCAAATACTGATTCAACCCAGACAGGGAAGGAAAGGACAGGAGCCAAGGAAGAAGTTAAAATAAGGGGCCAATATCGATGGCTATACCTAGTTTGAAAGAAAATAACCTAAAGTCCAGATGTGGCCAGTTCTATCCTGTCAGAAACTAGTTAGCTCAGAGACCCAGAAATGATGAAACATAAATTTCCCCAATGTGAGAGATGTCTAAGATAATTTACAACCCAATCCCAAGCGTGTCCCTTCCTCAAAGGGAAAGTGAGTGGCAGGGAACATCAAAAGCTAAAATACTGAAGATTTCAAAAAAGAAGAAAATTTAAGGGGGCATCTAGGTGGTGCAGTGGATAGAGTACTAGCTCTAGAGTCAGAAGGACCTGAGTTCAAATATGACCTCAAACATTTAATAATTACCTTGCAGTGTAATCTTGGGCAAGTCACTTAACCCCATTGCCTTGAAAAAAAATAAAAACAAAAAAGAAGAAAATTTAATTAAAAACATAAAGCATAGATAAATCAATTGAGTTGATCCTGTTACTTGAAAAATGACTTCCAAACCCTTAAAAAGAAAATAAAAATCTACTCAATTTTATAATACAAAGAAAAGTGAACCAATGCATGATGAGACAGAATCCTGTGCCAAAAAGTAAAAAAAAGGCAAGAAATTACAGCATAATTCAAAATACAAATAAGAAATTGAAATAGGAAAAAAAGGTCAGAAAGCATGATTTTCAAAGGAAAAACACCAGATTAAACAAAATTGATTCCATATCAATAAGTTTATTCCCCCCAAAAAAGTGAAAGAGAGAGAATAACAGATTTGAAAAAAAAATACTGAATTAGAGGAAAATCTGGCAAAAAAGCAAAAAATTTTAATTGACACTGAAGCCATACAAACCAAAGTCACAAATATCATGGGTTTCCAAGGACAGAATCAATCAAAAAATTTGAATACCAGAAAAAAGGAAAGAATACCCCTCCAAAATAATTGCCCAGGATTTTTAAAAAAGAAAACAATATGCCAATCAAAAGATGCCACCAACTGCTTCCAATAAAGAAGAAACTGTACTATTGTACTATATAGAGATCTGGGGGAACTGTCCAGGTCATATGGTATGAAAGGATAAGTTCACAAAAAATAGACTTGACGGGCCATAGATAGAAAGTGGCAGGGCTAGGATTCTGATTGGAGGTCTAGCACTCTTTCCAGGGAAGTATTATTTCCAAAAATATTCTAAAAACTCAAGTATTTAGCATTGAACCAATTTTTCATCAAAATTAGAAATTAGCTTTCCTTACTCAGGTGATATACAATTTTTTTAATACTCAGTTAGATACCCAATACGTTCTTTCTTCTAATATTAATGTGTTGCTCACATACATACCACACACACACACACACACACACACACACACACTGTTTAGTAGCAATTCTTTTGAGAGAAGGGACTGTATCTTATTTATTTTTTGCTTTCTCATTGAGATAACTATAATGCTTTACATATAGCAGATCCTTCTTAAGTATTCACAAATTTATTGTTACTATTGAATAAAATTGAAATGAAAAAGCAGAGAAACTGAAAAGGACAAAAGTAAGACAATAACCACTCTGAATAAAAACTGACAATTGTAATTACATAAAAAGGAGACAATGAGAAGAATAAGATAAAAAAATGGATGTGTATAAACCAAACCAGATGAAATGTTTCTTAAATGCTCTTTGGGAAGTTGAATAAGGATAATCAAAGAAGTGAGATGCAGAGATCAAGGCTTGGATAGGTTCCACTTATCTCAACTCACTCTGACCATCAACTGGCATAGAACATCTTCCAAAAATGATTTCACCTGACCTAACCATCCTAGTTTTTGTAGTTAGTCCATAAATTTGCAAAGTCAGGCTTAGATTTTCTTTTGTAAAAATAGCTGCAATGCCCTACTTTTGCCCCCAAATGAAAAGAAGATAGACATATGTTGCTTCTCAATTATCACTGGATTAAAAAGAAGAAGAAACTGCCTGAGGAATCACTACTAAGTGCAGTAAATTAGATTTTGACTAATTCTGACATTATGTATAATAGTTTTGCCTGAGTGGCACAGGAGAAATGAGAGGCTTAAGAACTCTAAAGCCCACCTGATTATTTCATAGAACTAGAAAATGTGTGACAATGAAGTTCAGATAAATAGAAGGAAAGGGGAAAATGTGGAGAAATAACAGATTATGGGATGCTCACAAGCTGAAATGTGATAATGATGTTCATTTTTCTCCACCCTTGCTAATTTTTTTAAAATATCAATTGACCCAGTAGAGTGAGGTTAATTAGGAGAAATTCATCCACTGGGGATTAAGAGATAAAAGGACAGGAATGGAATTGAAAGAAGCAAAGATACACCCTAAATGTTTGTATATAAGGTTGACCTAATCAGGGTAGTCTTCACTTCCATTCCTCACTACTGGGACAAACTTGACTAGACTGCATTATGTCTTGCCTCTATAGAGCTTCTTCACAGACTGGAGGCAATAGAAGCAGTTTCAACTGTAGCAGCAGGTGGCACCCGGGGAATGGCTCTGCTCGGGGATTCGGAGGCTCCAGCAACTGTGGATGGAGTGGAAGCTTTGGCAGTGGGTTAGGACAGGGCTTCGGAAATGGGTTCAATAGCAGCTCCATAATGGGAGGCCATGGAGGTGGCTCAAGCTTTGGTGCTAGCTTTGGGGGAGGTTTTCACAATTATTGTGCTGGTGCAATGGGAAGTGGTAGGACTGGTGGTTTAGGTGCCAGTGATGGAGGTCTTCTCTCTGGAAGTGAGAAGCAAACCATGCAGAGCCTCAATGACCATCTGGCTGGGTACCTAGACAAGGTCCATGCTCTGGAGGAGGCCAACACTAACATGGAGATTAAAATCAAGGAATGGTATGATAAGTCTGGGGCTAAAGATACTGAATCTAAGAAAGACTACAAGTATTATCAAATAATTGAAGATCTAAGAAACCAAGTAAAGTGATTTAAACTCAATATCTTTTTCTTTGTTTTCTATGCCATAAAATTACAAAAGTAATATATTTATTGATGCTTGCTAAATATTAGTATTTTGCACAAGGGGCAACATAACATAAAATGTAGAAAATCAGCCTTTTAAGTCAGGAAGATCTGATTTCAAGTCCTGTCTCTAACAAATAGTAAGAATGAGTATTTTTATAGCACTCTATTTCCTTAAGCCCTTTGTAAATATCTGTTTATACTCACAACAACCCTGAGAGATAGATGTTGTTATTACTATTTCCATGTTGTAGTTGAGAAAACTAAGGTAAGTAGAGGTTAAGTGACATGTCCAGGGACAGAGAGCTAGTAAGTGTCTGAGGCAAGATTTGAATTCAGGTCTTTTTGACTCCAGGTCCAGGATTCTATCCATTGCACCAACTAACTATGTGATACTGGATATTTTGCTTCACCTCTCAGCCTTTCATGCAATAATCTTAAGCTATATTAAATATGGGTCACAGATTTGCTTAGGGAGAAAATGTTTCCATAGAGGCAGCACTCCTCCATAAGAGAAATCATTGATGTTAATTTAAAAAAAAATGTTTCCTACAAAATTAAAATTTTTAAATTTTTATTCAAATGTTTAACAGTTGAAAATAGTTATATGTTAGTTTTATATATAATTTAACATAATAATGACACTAATAATATATCATAATATATAATATTATATTAAAATATGTAATACATGTGAAAATTGTCATTTGTATTATATTCCTACGTTCTTGTTTTGGACCTGGACTCAGGAGACACATAATCTTTTGCCTCTAACACTGGCTGATTGTAGGACCTTGGACAAAACATATAATCTCTGAACCTCAGATTCTTCACCTTCAAAATGGGGATAAAAATTCCTCTAGGACTTATTTTGTAGGGTTGTCATGAGGCTTAAAAGAATTGTTACATTTTCATGATTTCGCATTTTTTGAAGTACTATAGAAATTTCAGTTCCATTATCTAAAATATCAGAAATACTGGTATTGATTCAGAAAAGTTATTTACATTTCAGAAAAATATTTCTTAACTAAGTTTATCTTAATAAATTCACACAAAAAAGCTATGTGGTAACCAAAAATATGAACTTTTATTTTTTCCAACATTTTTGAAATTTTTCTAAAGCATTGCAGTCACCATTGACAACATCAAGATCATTGCATCAATTGATAAATGCTAGGTTGGCTGCTGAAGACTTTAGAATGAATTGAGTTAATTTGAAAATTTATTTCTAATGGCAGCTTAAAAATTAATAAAATCTTCATTATTTTTCCTATACTAAGAAATAGAGAATTCTAGTGAAAAATCAGAGAGTAATATAGCAAAAGGAATATAGACTTGGTATCAGTTTCCCAACTTCTAATTTCTTTTCTGATTCTAAAATCAATAATATCTAATTCACTGGTTACATAAATATAGACAATCTTATATCTGAAGAAATTTCTAAAGAATTAAAATGAATATTCTATTAAAGAAATTCTAAATTTATACAATCTTTTCAAACTTTATTAAATATAATTGTGTGACAATCACCGCATCTAATGATGATTATATATCAGTGCATAAAATGGGAAATAAAAACGTAATGAGTTTGATATTCACTTGGAATAGCTGAATTATCTATGAGGTTGATAAGGTAACATGGGAAGAGTCAGAAGACCTGTTCTCAAATCCCCCTTCTGAAGATGTTAGCTACCTCTGTGACCCTGGACAAATCATAGCTTCCCTTGGTCTCAATTTACTCATCTGAAAAAATGAGATGTACTAGATTTTTTTAAGGTTCCTTCCAGTTCTAGTGCTATAATCCTATGAATACTTTGAGATGAAGTTGAAAGCTTTCAAAACAATTCAACTAACTGAAAAATCACACTCTGTACATTTGTTTTAACGTATGAGAATGAGCTTTATGTATGGCAGTCTGTGGAAGCAGATATTAATGGCCTTCACAAAGTGTTTGATGAGTTGAATTTGGCCACATCAGACCTGAAAATGCGGCATGAAAACTTAAGTGAGGACCTGGTTTATCTCAAGAAGAATCATAAAGAGGTAGGAACAGAGTTGGAAATAACATAGAACTATCACTGGAACCCCAGGAGTCTTGGTCCCTCTCCCAGCCCCTTCAGTTGCTCCCTTCCTCAGTCATCAGGTTGCTGCAAACAAAAATCTCATTCTGCCAAGGGTACCTTTCCACTGATCTAAACAGACTGCCTGGCCTAAAGAGTCAAACCACATGAGACCCCTTAGATCATCTGGTGACATCAGTGATGAAGGTAGCTTGCTGCTGGGAGCACTAGATACTGTTGTCGCCACACTTCTGCTCATCTATACCAGAGTAAATTTTGACTATAACCTTCCCTTGGTCACCATGCTGCTTTGACCTCCTTCAGTGTTCATGCCAGTCTATCCAGATCCTTCTTGCTGGCATCTATGAGGCTCCAAATCATTCTCTCTCCTCCTTAATGGCTGACACACAGACTTCTTCTCTATCCCACATTTCTATTACAGTGACCTTTACTTTTTCCCTTGCTAGGAAATGAGAATGCAGGGAAAGAATCATGGAGATGTGAATGTGGAGATGAATGCTGCTCCAGGGATAGAGCTGTCAAAACTGCTGAACAATATGAGGGCCCGATATTAGGAATTGGCTGAGCAAAACCGTAGGGAGGCGGAAGAGCAGTTCCACAAGCAGGTAAGCCAACAGAGACTGAGCAATCAAAAAGCAATGACTGAAGAGGAACAATTCCCATATCTTTTATTCCATTCTCTCTTGCCTCGCATATGTCTACAGAGTGCAACCTTGCAAGCACAGATCTCCAGCAATTCAGGAGCAGTTGACTCAGCCAAGAGTGAAATGTTGGAGTTGAAGTGAACTCTCCAGGGTCTGGAGATAGAGTTTCAGTCCCTAATAACAATGGTAGGTGAATACCAGCTCTGATTTTAAATTTTTTGCATATATTTCTACTAGTCTGCAGTAAAGAGACAAAAGACAAGGGTAATCTTTAGCTAGAAAGCTAATGCCACAGGTAAATCTTGTGTACAAGAGACAAAGACCAAGAAACAGAAAGGCAGAAATAAGCAGAAAGACAGAGACAGAGAGAGAGGGAGGGAGACAAAGCAGGAAAAACAAAAAGGAAGAAAGACAGAGAAGGAGGAGGTGGGAGACAGAGAAAAAGACAAATAGAAAGAGAGATACAGAGAGGAAGGAGGGAGAAGTGGCACATAAGCAGAAAGAGAAACAGAGACAGATTCAGGAGGAGGAGGAGGAAGAGAAGGAGGAGGGGAGAGAGAGAGAGAGAGAGACAGAGAGACAGAGAGACAGAGAGACAGAGAGACAGAGAGACAGAGAGACAGAGAGAGGCATAGACAACCAGGCTCATCCTCCAAATACTGATCATCTTCTCTTCGAAAGGTATGGTTGCAGAAAACATCTATTTCTAGGTACCCAGTACCCAAACTTCTCAACGACTGTGGACCTCTCAAGATCATAGTCACCCAGGCTAGAAATATCCATCCCAGGATTATTGTTCAATCATCTAAACTCAGGAAGCAGAAGATAGAGGCAGGAAATTGTAATCCAATCTTAGGCTCTTCAAGGCTACCCATATACCAAAATATGCTCTTGTTAACCATGTGTACATAGATACTACAAATGATTCTGGGAATCACACACATACACACACACACACACACACACACACACACACACACACACAAACTAGAATGCCAAAGTAGAGTTATTAGTCTCCAGACACACGTTTGAAAGAAAGTTACAATGAGTGGAAAATTCTCTTCTTTTAATTCTACTGCTAAGTTGTTCATCAACTCTGACATAGACCCTAATGAAAAAGACCATGAGGACGAGCAAGCAGTCTAAGCAAACTCTGGCTGTACAAAAATTTATGAAGGATTCTGGAAAAAAGTTCATTCTCAGACATGCTCTACGAAGTAGCTACCACAGTCCCCAATCCAACAAATAAAGTGGCTTCTTTTATTAATCCCATTGTATGAGCAGGTATTGATTAGCATTACCTGAAGGAGTTTCTTTATTAGCAGTCTCCTTTGGTAATAAAATCGCAGGTCTAGTTGAATATATATATATATATATATATATATATATATATGTATGTATGTATGTATGTAGTTTTAAGTATGTGTGTGTGTGTGTGTGTGTGTGTGTGTGGTTTGAGCTAGTTTACATAATGATTTCCATACAAGAACCCTATGAGGAATGCCTTAAATGTGAGCAAAATTCAAACCAATGCTAGGAGATAGAGAGGAGGGCACTTCAGGGCCAAAGCTTATCCCAAGGCAATAAGGACTAGTAGTCATAATTCTAGACTTGAAGTCTAGAAGATTTGGGTTTAAGTCCTGCCTCAAAGAACACCAGTTGTGGAATCAGCAGACCTGTGTTGGAAACCTAGAGTTTTCACTTATTAATACCTATCTGACATTGGTCAGATCATTTGATCTCTTTGGGCCTCAGTTTCTCCAAATTAAGAACTGGACTAAAAGTCTCTAAGGCTCTTTTTCAGTTCTAAACCATCAATGAAATCACAGGTCCTTATGGATAACTTGCCTTATGTTGAATACCTTACCCTCAGTGTATTGAGGTATTGAGGAGACACTTTTTAACCACTGAGACATATGTGTTCAATGTGTTTTAGTATTTTGCCTACATTTTCAACGATTTTGTTTTGATACTTTGTGTGTGTATTTGCAGCAAGACTCCCTGGAAGACACCCTTGCAGACTCTGAAGCAAGTTATGTGGATCGACTCTCCCAAATGCAACTTCAGATCAGCAGCCTGGAGGAACAAATTTGCCAAATCAGAGGAGAGGTGGACTGTCAGAATGCAGAATATGAACAGCTGTTGAACATCAAGACCCATCTGGAGATGGAGATTGAGACTTGCTGCAGCCTACTTGATGGAGAGGGGAGGTGAATTAAGAGTGAAATTCAACACTATCAATCACTCAGTTTCACAATTTTTCTGGCTCCTGAAACTAAATATTTAGCAGGTTGAAATAAGGAATTCCCTGGAAGGAGTTCACTCAGCCTAATTAAATAATCAATCAACAAGCATTTTTAAGCATCTACTATGCATTAGACACTGTGTTTGGAAAGAAATTATATCAGCTTCCTCCCATTTCTTTGACAAGAGAAAATCAAGCTACACCATATGCCTAGCATGCTATTCCTTCTCAGTTCTACCTCTTACAATTCTCCTCTTCAAGGTTCAGTGTGAGTGCCACTCCCAGATTACCATTAATTTTTCAGTATTTTCTCTCAATTCAAATTATTCTGCCCATACTTGTCAGTGGAAATAAGAGCTTTCCTCAATAAGTTATTCAAGGACAAGCATTCCTGAGATTGCCCTCATAAAAATCTAGCACAGTGCTAGGTTCTGAATTCTTACTGTTGGTGATAATACTTTCTGGTAATAATACCTTTTCTAATTGTGTGTGTGTGTGTGTGTGTGTGTGTGTGTGTGTGTGTGTTTCCAGTAACTCTAGAGGGAAGGGGAAAGTATCAAGACAGCTACCATCTGTTGACACAGGCACAGACCAGTGGAAGAAAGGTAAAATGTCTTTTTTTTTCTCAGTTTCCTTTCTGTGCATCAATCATGAGTAAAACACTGATTTACTCTAACTAGAACTTAAATGTTTATTTAAAACATAATTAGGAAACATATGTCTTTTAACCTTCATCTTTTCCAATTCATGGGTTTTTTAAGATTCAAACCAAATCAAAGTGAGCAAGATGAAGGAGGACTACACTAGTAGTCATGGGGTATCAGCTCAAGATACTTATATTTCTGGAAGGAAAATTAAATAAGTAGATGCTCAGATGACCTTTGTCACAGAGAATGAAATGATGAGTCCTCTTGGAGAAAGAAGCTGTCTGAGCAGCCTAAAAGAAATCAGATTTTTTAGGCCTTTTCTACTTTCCTTTTGGCTTTCTCTTGCTAAATGCAAACTTGCAAAATGTGTTTCACTTCTTAGCCATGCTGTCAGTCAATAAACTTTCCTCCAATTGCAAATCAAACAGATTGGGTTTTATATTTTTGTGGTATTTCAAACATTCAAACTTACTGTTGCATATGAATATGTCCCCAAAAAGTGCTCCCAAAAAACTTTTTTGATTATGAAAAATCTGGAGGTAGCCGCCTCTTCTGTGTTGGTTGGGCTTTTTTTCCCTACATAAATTAAAGACTTAAAAGGAAGTTTTAATTGACAAATGCTAAAAACCCATTCCAAAAGGTCTATCAAAGAGAGACAGAAATTTTGATTACTCGCTTTCAACTCAATTCAATTTAGGCATGTTTTTGTCTTTCTTATTAATTTTTTTTCAATAAACAAACATTTATTCCCTCTCAATCAGAGAAGAGGAAAAAACTCTTCTAAAAATATGCATAGTCAAGCAAAACAAATTCCTTCATTGGCCACATAAAAAAATGTGTATCATTCTACATATTTAATCCCTCTATTAGGATCATTTTAAGTGTGAGGCACTATCCCCAATACTGAAGATACAAAGACATTTTTAAAGGATTTCTGTTCTCAAAGGATTTATATTTTACTGTTGGTTCAATGCTTTATCCTCATAAGTTCTCAAAGTATAGTACATGGAACTCTGAGGTTTCAAAGACCCAGGGGTTCCACAAAGTGAAAACTATTTTTACAATAACACTAAAATGCTTACTAATTATTAATTATCAATTGGTATATATTACTATATTTTATTACTAGTAAAAATTAGAAAATATTAATTATTAATATTCAATTATTTGTCTTTCTTACACTCATTCATTCATTGATAATGTTTCAGATTCCATATTGCATCTATCCTTTAAAATCTACCATTTGGGGATGGCTATGTGGCACAGTGATAAAACACCAGCCCTGGAGTCAGGAGTACCTGAGTTCAAATCTGGCCTCAGACACTTAATAATTACCTAGCTGTGTGGCCTTGGGCAAGCCACTACCCCCATTGCCTTGCAAAAAAAAATCTACCATTTGTCAAATTTTTGCATTATCACCAAAGAAGATTATTTCCAATTATCCAAGAAAGGTTTAAAATATACATATTTCTTTCAGTGACAATTCTGTGTATATCTGGATTTCTTTCATATACTTCAATCAATAAAGCATCACAGAAGATTGAGGGCAGAAGCAGACAGGGGAACCCAGTTATCTTTTATTAAATTATATATTTAAGAGATTTTTCAAAAAATATGCAAAATAATCCACTCTTCTCACTAATTTTCTCATTTGGGAAAATTTAATTAATTTTCTTAAGGCAGCTAGGTAGTACACTGAAGTATCAGACCCAGAGTCAGGAAGACATGAGTTCAAGTGTGGCCTCAAACACTTACTAGCTGTAGGACCCTGGGCAAGTCATTTAACTCTGCCTCAGTTTCTCATTTAGAAAACAAGCTGAAGAAAGAAATGGTAAACTATTCTAGTATCTTTGCCAAGACCTAGTGACTATAGGCATAATAATTGTGCAGAGAAGAGAGAAATCCATAAAGGATGAAGGAGTCAAAAAAACCTTCAGCAAGAAAACAATTTGCCAACTGTGTGATCTTGGGCAAGTCATCTTCATCTTCCTCAGTTCTACATCTCTAAAATAAGGAGGTTAAGGTAAACCAAATGATCCCATACATTATGCCTTAAAAGATTATCCTGGTGCAGCTAGGTGGTGCAGTGGATAGAAAGAACCAGCCCTGGAGTTCAAAGTCACACAGTGTGTAGGTAATGAGCCACAATTTGAATATATGTCTTCTAGATACCAAAGCCAGTCACTTCCATTATAACCACACTATGTCTAAAATTTCTAAATTTACCAATACTGTGGCAAGATGATACTGAATTACCACCAAAGGAAGCTGGAAAAATATGTATTTGCATTAATATTTTCAAATTTTCATTTCCTAGACTATATTTAAAACTGTGGACAAATGGAAAATGGTCACAATAAGAACATATCTTGGGCAGAAGTACCCAAGCTTATTTAGGCTGCAAGGCTCTCAGGATCAGTGTTCTGTGACTGTACGAATAGCCCGCCACCTTGTGGCTGCGTTAAATATTGCACTTGGAGTCCATTCAAGTCCCAAGCCTGGATTTTTTTTGTTTATTCTATATGATAGTCCATAATGTGTCATGTGTCATTGTTCGGTTGTTTTTCAGCCATATCCAATTCCTTGTGATCTTATTTGAGTTTATCTTGGCAAAGATACTGGGGTGATTTACCATTTCCTTTTCCAGTTCATTTTACAGTTGAGGAAACTGAGGCAAATAAGATTAAGTGACCTGTCCAGGGTCACATGGCTAGTAAATGTCTGAGGCCAGATCTGAACATAAAAAAGATATCTTCCTGATTTCAGTTTCAGTGCTCCTTATTGAGTAATTATCTCAAGCAAATATCATGCAGTTATTTAATGTTACATATGAATCTTTACTCCCACAGATATTTTGCCTTGTTTTCTCCAATGCACCATTGCTAAGAAATACCTACTTCCAGCTCTTCTGATCCTCATCATTCAAAATTATCTTGGCCCTAGAAAAAAATCCTTTTCCTCTGCTTCACTGCTACCCAATTCATCCACAGCTCTTCCCATACCTTTTCTACTCTTTTCTTCCCTTTCCATTGTGCCCTCTGGAAATTTCTTCAATTGTTAACAAACTCCCTTTCACTCTGGATTGCTTACCCCTCTATCTTCTTGGCTGCTTGTACTTTCTCTCATATTCCTAATATAGGAGACTAAGAGGAAGAATTGGTATACCCCTTTCTCCCTACTACTATTTTCAAACTCACTACCACCACTACTCAGCAACCCTTCTTCTTTAAAGTTCTCTTCAGCATATATATATATATAATCTTGTTGTTATAACCCGTGATCCTCTATATTCCTCTCTTTTCTCCTAGCAAATTCAAAAGTTGATTCAAAGTCTTCTATATAGAAAGAAAGGCTCTCCTCAGTTCCTATGAATTCTATCTCCAGTTTACCTCATCAATGCACAGGAGTGGTCATGCTTCAAACAAATACTACCCATTTAACTGAATTTGCCTCAGGTGAAACATTTCTAAACCTGGATCTAGTCTCATTTGATCTTCAAAAGAACCCTTTAAGATTAATACTATTATATTTCTTTTAAAGATGAGAAGGTTAGACATGATAGTACATGCCTATAGTCCCTGGGACTGGAAAGGCTGGAGCTGACTGATCACTTGACTTTAAAAGTTATAAACTTCAGTAGGGTTAAAATTTATTGAATGGTCACACAAGTGTGGCAGCAATAAGATGAGTCCCTGAGAATAGGGAAGATACTAGGTTGTCTAAATGGTCCAGGATGAAAACAATGCATACCAATTATCAATGGCATTGAGCCTGTAAGTGATAGAGCTATCTGGTATTGAAGATACATTTGGATAGAGAAAAATAAGTATATACATTCAGTCATTTTCACTCGTGCCCACTTTGTGACCCCATTTGAAGCTTCAAAATTTTTTGGTAATTTCTTGGCAAAAGATACGAGAGTAGTTTTCCATTTCTTTCTCCAGTTCATTTTACAGATGAGGAAACTGAAGCAAAATAGGTTTGAGTGACTTACTCAGGGTCACATGACTAGTGAGTATCTGAGACCAGATCTGAGCTCAACTTTTGCTGATTCCAGGGCAGATGCTCCAGTCACTACACCATTTAGCTTCCATAAGTAGAAATATTAATAAAAACAATAGATAATAAGAGACAGACAGATGGCATGGAGTCAAGAAGATCTGAGTTTAAATATAGCCTCAGACACTTACTAGCTCTGCAACCCTGGATAAAACAATTAATCATCACCTGCCATGGATTCCTTAATTATAAAATGGAGAATCACTATAGTATCCAATCCCCAGGGTGCTAGTCCTTAGCAATGATTGACAGATAGTAGGTATTTAATAAATTCTTATTTCCTTTTCTTTCCTTCTTAAAAAACACAGGATGTAGAGATCAAAGACTTAGGTTCAAATTTTTATTCTGCTACTTATTCTTGAGCATCACTTAACCTTTTCAGGTCTTGATAATTTTACTTCTAAAAATAAATAAAATGAAGGTGTGGCTAAATGATCTCTAAAGCCCTTTCTAATCAAAAACCTGTGGTCTTGGGGCAGCTAGGTGGTGCAGTGGATAAAGAACTGGTCCTGGAGTCTGAAGGACCTGAGTTCAAATCCAGCCTCAGATACTTAATAATTGCCTAGCTGTGTGATTTTGGGCAAGTCACCTAACCCCATTGCCTTAAATAAATATTTTAAAAATCTATAGTCTTCAAAGTTATATAGTGAGATAGAGATTGAATATAAAAAACTTCAAAGTCAGAAAGAATAATTTAAACTGACCCTAATCAGGAAAAATGGGAAATCATACAAGGTTCTTGAGTAAGGAGTAATGTTTTGAGAAAGTGTATATTAGAAAAATGGTATAAAATGTCAGGGACAGTCATCAAGTCATTTTAGTGATGTAGTGTGAAGCAATGAGGGCCTTGAAAAGAATAGTAGAAAGAGGAATAGAAAGAAAGAGACAGAAATGTGAAGAAGGAATTGCTGGCAATATCAACCTCAAAGGTGAGGAAGAAGAGCCCAAAAGAATTTTAAGATCTTGGGTTTTCAATAAGGGTTGTTGTCCTTCATTCTTGAAGAGGACCAAAATGACATAATGATATTGGAATCAAAGTATAGTGTCTGACTATGGCTGACCAAATAGTCACATGAACATTTGGAGTGAAGATGATCTTGCCAAGTTGCATTTTTCTTTAGGATTATTCTTCTCTTCTCTGTATGTGTTTCTAAAATGATTATTATGATAATAGTTCTTCATATTTTTGTCTCCTTATTCTTCTAGTTTTACTTCCCAAATTGGATTGTGTAATTTGTATTAAGTCTAATTTCTTTGCATTTCTGGTGGCACCATCATAACTCTGATTGATCCTTGCATGTTGGAGCTGCTGTACTCCTGCTGAGACCTTGGGTTTTTTTACCCTAGAACTGACTCCTTGATATACTTTCCCAATTAAGATGACAGAGTTATGGCCTCCACACTTGAATTCTAAGTCGCAAATACCCCTTTCTCTTCCAGAGATCAGTCACACCACTAAGGTCCTGTTCTTCTCCAGTGACCAAGTTTGAGGTCTGAACTCCTGATGAGAGTGATAGAGCTGTAGCACATGAGACTGAGTCCTGTTTCTCAGATTTCCCCTCCTTGGATCAGAGTAATAGTATTGAGACCCCGTTCTTCCCTAGAGTCCAATGTTCCTCCTTTCAGGAGAGGAGAAAGACAAAACTTCAATTCTTAGCCCTTAAGGGCCAAGTTTGAGAACCCATTCTCATTCTTCTGGTCCTAGGGTCAGTTTCTGAGATCACAATCCAATCTTGTTACACAAGTCCTGCCATAGTTTTTTGGCTACGGGTCAAATCTCTGATCTTAAACTGAAGGGATGAACCCACTGTGATTTCTCCTTAGATTCCTTATCACTACTCCATCTGGATATCATCTGAGATTATCGTTCATGTAGTTATTGGGTATCTAGGTTGGACTGCTTACTAATACTCTCTTATTCTAAAGCTGGAACCTATAATATAAAACTTTTCCTATGTAGGTTACTGTAACTTAAAAATTCAAATGAAATGTTGTAAAAATGATAGTACTGTCACTTTGATGAGATTAAGAATGATAACTTAAGCTGAAAAGATTGTTTTCCTAATATGTATTAAGAAATGCTGAAAGAGACAGAGAATAGAGAAGTCTTCTTTTTTTATTTTAACTTTTATATTATGAAAAGAATAAAGAAAATTCTTGAGAAGAGACTTTCTTTGTATCTTGAGTGAACTAACTGCATGGTGAAACTATATTTCTAAAAATAAGAAGTAATGGAACAATGGAAAGAATGTCAGACCAGAAAGCAGGTTCAAATTTGTCCTCAGACACAATAGCTGTGTGTCCCTGGGCAAGTAACTTAACCCTGTTTGCTGCAGTCCCTCATTTGTAAAATGAGCTGAAAAAGAAAATAGCAAACTACTTCAATATCTTTGCCAAGAAAACCCAAATGAGGTCACAAAAAGTTGGACACACTGAAAACAATTAAATAACAACATCTGTTGAATTATAGTGAAGGTTTGAGATGATCCTGAATGTGATTGTCCACACAACTATAGTAAATAATTACTTATGTATTTATTATTGATTACAATGTTAATAAATTGGATATTTGGTAGGAGATTAAAGGGTTTATTATAGAGAGAGTTATAAGTACTATAAAGGAGATTTCTCTAATTAATTAAATAAATAATATTTCATGAACTAGGAGCCTGGAGTTTAGTTGGTTAATTGAGAAGTTATTAAAATTGCAATAATTAATAGGTGTTTACTAATGACAATGTATTTTTATCATCTTTGTTATCATTGTAGTATGGTGCAATGAGAATGAGCACTGGTTTTGGAGTCAAAGAACCTGAGTTCAAAGCCTACCTATGTCATTACTTATAGGCAAGTTATTTACCAATCTGGGCTCAGCTTACTCATTTGTAAAATGTCTTCCAAGATCCTTCTAGATTTAAATATATGATGCTATGATCCAGCCTACTCGACATATTTGTGCATCCAGGCTCTCTTCTTTTACCCCTAAGGATAAAGATGACTTTATCTATTTTTGTAGTCATAGTTATTAATTCATAAACTGACACATATACTGTATTGGGATATTCATGGTACTATCTTAGGTTTTAGTCTACTAAATATTGGATGCTAAGGAAACATATATTTTAAAAGATTAACTATCATTCTCCAAGTACTCAGTAAGAAATAAAAACAAAATTCCCACTTCTTAAAGTTGAAGTGCATTTTCCTCTATGTGTCTTCAATAACTCATAATTTTGCTAGTTCTGAAGGGATAACCCTGATAACAAGTCACATAATATTTGATTGTTGAACAGACAGATGAAGGGCCTCAATTGCAACTTGTTGGAAATAACAAACAAATTTCCTCTTCATCAATGGAGAAGAATGAAAAAAATATGCAAAATTTTCTTCTTTACCTTTATTCACATCTATTTAGCCATTATTTGTAAATCACAAACCTCCTAGATATAGCATCCAGTTTACAGAAATTTATATCTATGTCTATTTTGTAAAACAGTTGCTCTATTTTGCAGGCAAGATCCTAGGGTAATGTAAAAGATCAAATATTTAGAGCTGATAGGGACCTGGGAGGTCATCTAATCCAACTCCCTCATTTACCAGATGAGAAAACTGAGGTATAGTAGAGTGAATTGATTGACCTAAGGTCATGCAAATAGTAAGCTGAAGAACTCAACAATCCAATCCCTCAAATACTTGTGAATCATATTGCAATAATACTGGCTTATATTTTGTCATATTTTGCCACATTTTACATTATCATATTTTATTATATGTAATAATTTACTTGGAGTGCTAGGTCTCCCTTAGGCTTACTACCAAGCATAATAGGTCATTATTTATTGAGTTACTTTTTTCTATTTACTGTATTTACCCATGTATAATATGCACCTGAATTTTGGAGCCTGAAATTTGAAAAAAATGTATTACATAAAGTTGTTGAACTCAAGTTTTATTCATCATGAGCTTTCAGGAATCTTTTCGGCAAGTCTGGTATGTGGACGCATGCTTAGTCCATTCCATTTCATGAACCTGAAGCACCAACTGTATTCTCCTTTGAAATCAGTCACTTCTTTTCATCAGCAATTCTTCTTGCCTCCTGCTGAACCATCTTTGCGGACACAGGAATTCCAACTGCTCTTTGCTCTTCGATCCATCTCTTCAATAACTTCTCTAAAGCAGACCATTTGGCTGACTTGCCTCTCATGGCCTTCTTCTGTCAGGGTCTTTTCAAGAGGGTTTTTCTTCCCGTAGCCAGTCTCAAATTGTTTTCTCAATTGGAGGAGGACCTAACTGACATTCAGCAACACGATTCCCATTCACTTTTGCAAATTGGGTCACTTTGAAATTGAATTAAAAACCGCATGGGGGCGGCTAGGTGGTACAGTGGATAGAGCACCAGCCCTGGAGTCAGGACGACCTGAGTTCAAATCCGACCTCAGACACTTAATAATTACCTAGCTGTGTGGCCTTGGGCCAGCCACTTAACCCCATTTGCCTTGCAAAAACAAAAATATGAAAATCTTTTCTGAGCCATTTCTGGGCAGAACATGGCAAAATGTAACCAAATATACTGGTAACAAATGTGAAACAATGAACACAAAGACAACAAGCATGAAAAAGCAGGACATGCAAGTAAAAAAATCTACAACCACTGTATAAGATGCTCCCAGTTTTCAGACCCCAAATTTTTTTGGAAAAGGATGTGTCTTATAGATGGGGAATATTTCAAATTTCAGCCCCAAAAATAAGGTGTGTCTTATACATGGGGAAAATATAGGGTGTGCCTGTGTGTGTGTGTGTGTGTGTGTGTGTGTGTGTGTGTGTGTGTTTTAATTAGCAAACATCTGTCTTCTCTTCCTCCTACATTTAAGGCATGTAGGACATTCTAACAAAGAGCTTTACATACATTATCATATTTGATTATAAGCAAAGTTACATTAGAAGATTCAAACTCTTTTAAGATGCCTACTACAAAAGCAAGGAGGTAGGAAATTAAATATCAAGTCCAACCAACAGAAAGGCCAGTTTGATTGGAATAGCAAGCATATAAAAAGAAGTAATACAAAATAAGCCTAGAAAATCAGACTAGAAAATGCGGGTTGGAACAATTCTGAGATACTACCTTATACCTATTAGACCGGCTAATAGGAAAGAAGGAGGAAATGACAAATGTTGGGAGGGATTTAAGGAAATTGAGACATTGATGCATTGTTGAAGTTGTGAAATGACACAAAAATTCTGTAGAGGGGCAGCTAGGTGGCGCAGTGGACAGAGCACTGGCCCTGGAGTCAGGAGAACTTGAGTTCAAATTCGAACTCAGACATTTAATAATTACCTAGCTGTGCGACCTTGCGCAAGTCACTTAACCCCATTGCCTTGCCAAAAAAAAAACTAAAAAAAAAATTCTGTAGAGCAATTTGGAACTATGCCCAAAAAACTATAAAACCATGCCTATCCATTGATCTAGCAGTACCACTGCTAGGTCTATATTCCAAAAGAGATGAAATATGGGAAGAAAAGAATCTATATGTATAGGGATACTTATAGCAATTCTCTTCTGGTGGTGAGGAGCTGGAGAATGAGGGGATGCCCAGTGACTGGGGAATGACTAAACAATTTGTAGTATGCGATTGAGATGAAACACTATTCTGTTATGGGAAATTATGAATGGGATATTCTCAGTCAAAAAAATCTTACATGAGCAGATGCAATGAGAAACATACCTTATACAAAGTAACAGCCATGTTGTAGGGTGATCATCCGTGAATGACCTGCTCAGCAATGTTATGAACCAAGAGAACTCTGATGGCCCTATGATAAAAAATGTTATCCATCCCAAAAACAGAGCTAATAGTGTCTGAATCCCTACTCTGAAACATACTCTTTTTTTTTTTTAGGTTATTTTTCTTGAGGTTTCTCTTTGTCTGGTGGGGAGAGATGTTATGTTTACTTTTACAAAAGACTATTGTAGTAATGTTTTTCATGACTACACATTTTTAAACTATACCAAGTGACTTGCTTACTCAATGAGGGGTTGAATTTGAAACTCAAGGTTTTGGAAATAAATATTGAAAATTATTTTTGCATGTATCTGGGGGGAAAATTTAAAAAAGAAAAGAAAGTCAGACTAGAATTAGACTAACCAAGGCTTTAAATGCCGAGTTGAAAAGTTTATACTTATCCAAGCCAGGGATCTGGAGTCCAAAAATTTGAGCTTTTAAAAATATTTTGATAACTATATAATTGGTTCCTTTTGTAATGGTGCATTGATGAATTTAATTGTATTATTCTGAGAAGGGATTCATAAGCTTCAGAAACGAAAGACAAAGTTGTTGAATTTTTAAAGTTGTGTCCATCTCTTTGTGAGCCCTTTTGAGGTTTTCTTGGCAAAGATTCTGGAGTGATTTGTCTTTTCGTTCTCTAGATTGAGTGCTGGATGAGAAAACTGAAGCAAAAAAGGGATTAAATGATTTTACCAGAGTCACACAGCTAGCGAGTGAGACCAGATTTGAACTCACAAAGCTGAGTCTTTCTGACTCTAAGACTGGCATTCTATTACACTACCAAATACAAAAGGGTCCATAGAAACACAAAAAAGGTTAAGAACCCCTGTCCTATAGGAAACAAGTGGATCTTTTTTAAGCAGTAGAGTGACATGGTCTGATTTATATGCTGCAGAGATTATCTGGGAGAGGAAGGGCGAAGTGAAGTATGAATTTGAGGGGGAAAAGAATGGAAATAGGGATATATTAGCATGTTATTGTAAAATTCAGGAGAGAGCGATGAGGGCCTGGATTAGGTTGATGGCCACAAGAAGAGAGATAAAAGAACAGATCAATCACCAAGCATTTATTAAATAGGTCATGCATTGTGCTAGGTGCTAGGTGCTGGGGGGAAAAATTAAACAAGCAGATATGGAAGATACTTTAGATGTAAGCCTTAGCAATCAGTTGCCTGGTTTAGGGGACCAAAAGAAGGAAGAGCAAAAAGTTGAGGAAGACTCCAAAGATACAAACCTAGGGGACTAGAAAAATGATATAGGGAAGATGAAGGAGAAATAAGGAAGCTTGAAGGAGGGTCAGGTTTGGAGTTTGGAGGAAGGGGGGGATAATGAGTTCCATTCTGAACATTTTTAACCTGATATCCATGAGTATGCTCGCTCTCTCCACCAAAAATAAAATAATTCCTATCAAGCATGCCCAGCAGGCATGGAGGATTTGGGACACAAATGCTCAAATCTTGGCAGCAAAACTAGAAATAAATGCACTTTCTTACCATAATATGGAGAATTCTTCTGTCTTTGAAATCATTTCATCTCCTGAAGGATAATAAAAATATATCCTAGAATGGAAAAGAAAAGAAAAATAAGGCTAAACAATCTCTTTGAAGAAAAGGATACCTGAGTTGGGCATAATACCTCAAACAGTATTTCCCAATCACTTTGCCAGGGTGCTGGGTTGATATAAGACTTGTTTGATTGTCTTCAAAAAAATAAATGTTTTAAAAGAATTCTTTTTTTAAATATTTCCAAATAAGTTCTAGCCAATAAGCTTCAACAACTCCATCAAACATTTTAGAAAGGGTATCCTTATATGTCAATTAAAGAAGAATGAGATACATAACCCTCCTGAAATAAGAGAACTACTTTTGTTGTTGCTGCTTAGTCAATTTAATTATGTCCAGTCAAGTTTCCTATTCCTAATTTCAACCAGGTGAATTAAACCCTTTATATCTCTCTCTAAAAAAAATTATATTTTCCTGAAAGAGATCTCAAAATGAAAACTCACAGGATTATTATAGTCAAATTCTAAGAATTTCCAAGTCAAGAAGAAAATGTAAGAAACCAAAAAGAAATAGGTCAAATATCAGGGAGCCACAGTCAGGATTACAGAGAATTTACAGTCTTTCGGATCTCATTTGGGGTTTTCTTGGCAAAGGTACTGAAGTGATTTGCTATTTCCTTCTGCAGCTCATTTTACTGATGAAGAAACTTAAAGCAAACAGGGTTAAGTGACTTGTCAGGGTCCCAGAGTTAGGAAGAAGTATCTGAGGGCAAATTTGAACTCAGATCTTCCTGACTCAAGGGTCAGCACTCTATCCAATTAAATCTAAAAAAAAATCAAGACATTTAACTGGAATTGTAAATCTTTTTCTCATAAAGATGGGGAACTTTTTTTTCCTATAGGAGGAAATAGAGGGAAAAAATTAATAAAATATTTTTCCTCCTCAGATTACTTTTTACTTTGGTTCTTTCATGGCACATTCTTCTAAGTTTTTGTCCACAATCCCCTATTATTCCAGCTCTTTATAGAATTTGGTATTGTTTTTCTTCAGTAAATTTTTGTCTTGAATCTTGTAATTGAAAATCAAATTTTTTGTTCTTTTCATCAGGAAAGTTCAAAAGCCTTCTATTTCATTGAATAATCATTTTTTCCCTAAAGGTTTTTACTGTTTAGCTGAATAATCCTAGCTCCTTTGCCTTCCAGAATATTACACTCCATGCTCTCTGATTTTGGGGCCTAGAAGTTCCTAATTCTTGTGTAATCCTGATTACATATGTCAATTGTGGCTCCCTGATAGTTGAACTTTTTGTTTCTAGCTGCTTGCAATATTTTCTCCTTGACCTGGGACTCCAGAATTTGACTATAATGTTCCTGAAGTTTTAATTTTGAGATATCTTTCAAGAAGTGATAGATGTGACTTTTTCTGAGATAGATAAAAGGAGTTCAATTTGCCTGGTTGAAATAAGTATATTCAACAAGTATTTTAAGATATATGTCAAAGAAAAGCTTCATGGAACACAATAGCCAGCTTCAAAGTCCAGAAGATCTAGATTCAAATCCTCCCCATTGCCCCTTCTCTGTCACACAGGGATATATATATGTCAAACACTTCGGCATCAGAACTTGATGGTATTTTATCAGTGGAAATAACATTAAAGAAGAGGCATTAGCATTTGTTTTACTATTGCCCTACCCTAAGGACCATGGGACTTTCTATCTGACATGCAGCTGAGATCTTCCACATGTGCCATCTTCCCCCATTAAAATGTGAACTCTTTGAGAAAAGACAAGTAATTTAATTTTCCTGGGTCTTAATTTCTTTATCAGAATGATAAGAAAATTGTATCAAATAACCTTAAAGGACACTTCCAGCTCAAAAAAATCTATAATCCTAAGGAAAATATCATTATGTAAATTAATTTTAATTCTGAATGTATATTACCATATATATGATACACATGTATATAAATAATACCTATATGTGTGTGTGTGTGTGTGTGTGTGTGTGTGTGTGTGTGTGTGTGTATAAATGATGTATGGGGCATTTAAGTGGCACGATGGATAGAGCACTGGACCTATAGTCAGGAAAACTCATCTTCCTAAGTTCAAATCTGGTCTCAGACACTTACTAGCTGTGTGACTCTAGGCAACTAACTTAACCCTGTTTGCCTCAATTTTCTCATCTGTCAAATGAACTGAAGAAGAAAATGTCAAATCATTCTACTATCTTTGCCAAGAAAACTCTAAATTGGATCACAAAGAATTGGATATGACTGAAAAATAACCAAACAGCAACAATTGACAATAATAAGTTTTGGAGCAGTTGGGTAGTATTTAGAATTTGAAACCAGATTCTCTGATTTCAAATCTTAGCTGAATCATTCCTAAAAATTTTGAAGAGAAAGTCATTGACAATTTTTGTGAGCCACAAAATGAAGGATGCAGATCTTTAATTTTGAGGATATAATCCTTTGATAAAACACCTACTTGTACAAGATTGAAATTTAAAAGTTAGTAGATATAAATTTGTTCCAATTTGATTCAAAGTCCCTGGATTCCAATCCTTTCTATGATGCTTCCTGACTGTGTGACTTTGGATAAGTCATTTAACCTCATTAGCCAGTTTGTTCATTTGAAAAATGATGGGAGTTGGACTAGATTGGCCGCTCTGGGTTCTGTTCTAGCTCTTCTGATCTAGCCCTATGATCCCATGAAGGATATAAAAAATTAAATGACATTTCCAATGATTTGGAATTTAGTAGTAGCAATTTAAAGTCTGAAGCTAGTTCATCAGTAATAGAAAGCTTTGAACATCAGGTATAATCAAATCTTCATAATTTCATTATCAGCAATAATCCACTGAAAAAAATGTGTGGATAGGCAGCAGCTAGAGTGGCACAGGGGATAGAGTACCAGCCCTGGAGTCAGGAGGGCCTGAGTTCAAATCCAGCCTCAGATACCTAATAATTGCCTGTGTGACCTTGGGCAAAATAATTTTTTTTCAAAGTGTGGGTAAGAGTTCATTGAATCTTATCCAAACCTAAAAACAGTATTGAGGATATTGTTAGATTTACCTATAACAAAGATATCATGTGAGAGACCTTTCAGCCAATTAAAATTAAAAAAGTATCAAAAACAATTTGCAAAAAAATGACCAAAGAATCATGCTGCTATGAAGAAAATTCCATCAATTCATTTATAAGAAAATAATAATGAATTTTACTTTTTATTTTCATATTTGTGTATGATCTTTATAATATATGCAATGTGGGGTTTCTAAACTATAAGAGCATAAGATGGTACATGAGATACATGAGCCACCTTGCTTTTAGAGGTATAAAAATTGGGAAAGAAATTTTAGAACTCCAGCTAGTGTTTTACTTTTTCCTCAAGTAAATTGAATACTAGTTTTTTCATCTGTAAAATATGAGTATTGGTCTCTGGTGTTCATTTGAGCTCTAGATCTTTGGTCTTTTAATTCTATCAATAAATATTGTCAGTCCTTAAATCGTTTCAGTCGTGTCTGACTCTTTATGATTCCATTTGGGGTTTTCTTAGCAGAGACTTCCTCAACTCATTTTAAGATGAGGAAATTGACAGGGTTAAGAGGCTTACCCAAAGTCATACAGCTAGTAAGTGTCTGAGGTTGGATTTGGACTCATGTGTTCCTGACTCCAGGTCCAGAGCTCTAACCAATTGTACTACCTAGTTGTTGAAGAAATCATTTAAAAAGAGGACCTTATCATCCCTGAAAACATTAGGGAATAGCAAACTAGGCATTGTGCAAATCATAGACTATTTTTAATTAAGAAATTCACCATCTGTAAGAAAAGCTACATATGCATAAGAAGAATTAAGATTCATCCAAGAGAGCACTTACAGGGAAGAAAAACTAGTCTGTATTTTATTCACTGAATGATTTTGGCAGGAGTCATCTCTGAGATGTATATTTTCTGAGAAGCCTCAGGGAGATTTAGCTTTATAAGTAGAATCTAAAGGACAAAATGGGGATAAACTCACAAGAACTAAGAAGGGTAGCATAAAAAAGATCAGAGAAATAGGTTGTAAACTTTCATATGAACACAAACACAGAAAATGTTAGAGCTCCAAAAGATCTTTGAGATCAGGATAGTCTAGTGGGGGTGGGGGAGGGTTAGGATGTTAAGGAATAAATTCGGGGTCTAAAATCCAAGGATCTGGACTCAGATGCTGACTCTGCTACATGCTTCCTAAGGGTTTAAGTCACTCCCTCTCTCCGAGACACATTTCCACATCTATAAAATGAAGTATTTGGATTAAATGATCTCTGAGATTCATTCCAACTCTAAACCCTCTGGTAAAGAAGTCCAACCCCCTAATTCTGAAGAAATTGATGTCCTAAGAGATTAAATGGGTTAGTCACATAGTAAGTAACCAAGCCAAAGTCATCTTTAAAAATGTATATATTGATATTTTTTCTTTCTCCATCATCATCCATTCCCCCTTCACCTTCCAAGTTAGCAATCAATTCAATAATGAAGAGAAAAACAACAGCATATCAATTCCCTTCAAACAATCTAATTTGACAGCATAGTTAATGTTCTACATACAGAGTCACATCCCTTGCAAAGAAGGGAGATGCATTTTCTCAATGTTTCTTCTATGGGGCTGCAGTTGGTTATTACACCTTCTATTGAGGCCATGTGTTTTTGGAGTACAAAGTCAGTGTTTTCTCTTGACTGGAACATAGCAAGAGCAAGCTTCCTCAACCTAGACTCACATTTGTAGGGAACCCAATACATTCCTTTAAGATGATAAAACATAAAATCTAAAATTTCGGTGCCGCAGAAGAGTTTCATAAATGATACAGACTCAAAAGTCATGGGAGAAAATGTTGCTGAAGTTTTTAATCCATTTTCCCTTTGCACATATTCCTCATCCCTCTTTCCAGATTTCAAAGTCTCTTTTCAATTTTGGATCACAATTTGTTTTTGTTGTCTCTGCTTCTCTTTTCTCCAAGTGCCCACTCTACTAAAGTAGGACAGTTTAAGAGCACAGAATTTAGAGTCAAAGCCAATGGGTTCATATCCTTCTTATTGCCTACGGAATCTTAGGTTAGTCATTTATTGGGGTATCAGATTCCTCATCTATGAAATGGGAGGGGGGTATTGAAATAGAGGCCTTTCATGTCCCTTTCAGCTCTAAATCTAAAATCTTACAATCTATAATTAGATAATTGTTGCTTCCACAATAGCATACCTTTTTCCATGATTAGTGTTAGGGCTCACATGATTTCACAGCTTTGGGGAAGGCAGAGACAAGGGAGACAACATATAACAAACTTTTTTTAACCTTTCTCAGAAGGGTGTGGAGAGGAGCTATACCTGCTAAACAATTTTAAATTGTTAAAATATGTAAACTTACAAATATGTAATTATAACATAGCTACAAGAAAAGATAATTTACTATTGTTGCTGTTGTGACCCCTTTTGGGATTTTCTTGACAAAGATACTGGAGTGGTTTGACAATTCCTTCTCTAGCTCATTTTACAGATGAGGAAACTGAGGTAAATGGGGTTAAGTGACTTGCCCAGGGTAACACAACTAGTAAAATTCTGAAGTCAGATTTGAACTCAAAATGAGTCTTTCTGACTCCAAGCCTGGTACACTATCCACTGTGCCACCCAGCTGCTCTGATTTACCTTTACCATAAGAAAAAATAAAGTCCCTAGCTGTGTGGCCTTGGGCAAGCCGCTTAACCCCATTTACCTTGCAAAAACCTAAATAAATAAATAGATAGATAGATAGATAGATAGATAAATAAATGAATGAATGAATGAATGAATGAATAAAAATGCAACAATGAAACATCAGTCCAAAATAAAAAGATAATTTGTTGTGACAAATTATCTTTTGTTTGTTCAGTCATTTCAGTCATGTTTGATTCTTTGTAACCCCAGTAGGGATTTTCAAGGTAAAGGTATTAAAGTGATTTTCCATTCCTTCTTCAGTACATTTTACAGATGAGGAAACTGGGGCAAACAGGGTTAAGTAACTTACCCAAAGTCACATAGCTAGTGGCTTGTCAAATCCTTCTCCAGTTCAGTTTACAGATGTGGAAAAGGAGGGAAACAGGATTAATTAACTTACCCAAGGTCACATTGCAAATGTCTGAGGCCACTTTTGAATTTAGGAAGAGGAGCCTTAACTCAAGGTCCAGAACTCTATCTACTGTGTCACCTACCTGCCCTAAAAGGAGCATTTGGACATTCAAATAATGAGAAAGAAAAAATAATCAAGAAGAAACTGTCAGGTTGATGAATAAAATGAGCAGCCCTGATTAAACAAAAAACAGCTGCTAAGATACCTGCCTGTCAAGACCAAGGAAAACATGGGAAGAATTTATTTATGCTAAAGGATGGTGTTGTTTTTTTAAAGTAAGCTTTTGAACTAAAGAAACAGCATGCATGGGAAAATGAAAAGATTCAAGTTAACAATAAGAAAAAGAAAGTTGAAGGAAGATAAAAAGGACTAGAGAAAGAAAGCTTCAGGAGTTATGAAAATTATTATATCATGAAAACAGTTTGCCAGGAGAGATCTTCATCCTTTGATATTTTTAAAATGACATACAGTGCAGAAGCATCAATAGACCTTACAGAGTTTAGTCAAGGAAAAAAGATAAATTGAAATTATTAAGGGACATTTCATTATTCCTAGAACTTATATTAACACTAGTGTCATTTAACTGGAAAATAATTTGGATCTAAAACAACTTTTTTGATAGGAAAATCATTCTCATCATACTAACGGCTTTCGATTTTCTCTTCCTGGATCTGAGAATTATGTAAGAAGTTGAGAAATGATAAAGCACATTTAATAGCATTAGATTTATGGACTTAAAGAAATGAATGGTCATCAGGATTTCAGAAAGATTAAAAGTCTAATACTGAAATATTTGCCTTTGCTCCACCCTCTTTCCTTCCTGATACAGCAAACACCCTCAGGCCCTGACCCAGCTTCAGAAAAGGAGCCAGTAAAGTTGGTTTGCTGAAAAGAAATTATCTAATTATGGATTAGAAAAAAGCAACTGGGATTAAAATGTGACACAGTAAAGAAACACCCTAAAACTTTGTATATAAAAGCCCCAAAATTGCCTCCATCAGTGCACTCTTCATTCAATTCCACTCCTCTCTTATATTCGGGCTAAAGAAACATTTTCCTGAGCAACATGTCTTGTCTCTCTAGGGTTTCTTCCAGAGCTGGAGGGAGTAGTTGTGGCAGAGTGTCTGGTGGTGGAAGCAGCTTCAGCAGTAGCAGCAGATGTGGAATGGGGGGTGGCTCTGCTCGGGCCTTCGGAGGCTCCAGCAGCTGTGGAATGGGTGGTGGCTTCAGCAGTGGGTTTGGAGGGGGCTTAGGAGGTGGGTTCAGTAGCAGTTCAGTAGTGGGAGGCTATGGTGGTGGCTTAAGCTCCGGTGCTGGCTTTGGTGGTGGGGCCAGTGGAGGCTTTTATAGTTATGGTGGTGGTGTTGGTGGCAGTGTTGGTGGTGGAAGCTTTGGCGCTAGTGATGGTGGCCTTCTCTCTGGAAGTGAGAAGCAGACCATGCAGAATCTCAATGACCGCCTGGCTAGCTACTTGGACAAAGTCCGTGCTCTAGAAGAGGCCAACACTGATCTGGAGATCAAGATAAAGGAGTGGTATGAGAAATTTGGACCTGGAAATAAAGATTCTGGACCTGGGAAAGACTACAGTCACTATTATACAATCATTGAAGATATGAGGAATCAGGTAAGAAGGCATCCACTGGTATATTTCATGATATTTATGTATAAGGGTAAGAAAATGCATTAATGTAAAAAATTGAAATTAATGAATCACTTGGAAAATGTTTGATATGTTGTGACTGTAGCAAACCATTTAAAATCCAAAGAGACAGGAAGCTTAAATACCAACCTATTCATCTTGTATTCATTATTCATCACTGAGTTGCTTTTCATGTATGAGTGGAACTTAAACTGTAACCAGTTATAGTAATAAATATGTACATTTTAAATTGATAACACTGGACTGAAGTCATCCCCCTACAGAGTTATTCTATGATCTCCACTGCCAGAATAACATTATTTCTGCGATGTACTAGTTTCTGTGACATCCTAGAATCAAAACTGAATCCTAGCAACAATCTTATACATGAATGGGAGGGAGTCTCTTTACAACAATTTCCCAAGTTTCATCATCAGGTATCAATTTTAACCAGTCCTACAAAGAAAACCCAGGGAAAGGATAAAGCAGTTTGGGGAAAGTACAATTATCATTTTGCAATATTTTCCTTATGAATTGGTGTGCAGTGACTGTCTAGATTAAATATAAATGCCATTATCCAGGATGAAATATGTGGCACCAGCTCCTCTGCATTGACCTCTCTACTTACAATCCCAAGGGTTATTTCTTATTAGCAAATAAGTATAAAATAATAATAGATTACCTCTAAAATATCTTCTGGATATAAACCTATCATCTTGTAATATGTGGGGCATTCTCTAGATATAATTGTAGTATAGTTACTGCTACTATTATCAACCATGTTCTGATATCAACTAATTCTGGGGAAATAGTAGTAAAAGTTAGACTATAACCAGGCTATCTACTTCTGATTGTAGCATTTTTTTTAATTGGCTCATTCTCTTATGATATGTTCTATTTTCCAGATCATTGCTGCCACTATTGAGAATGCCGGAATTGTCCTACAGATTGACAATGCCCGACTGGCTGCTGATGACTTCAGACTGAAGTAAGAAAAACTAGCTCTTTTCAACTAAGTGTTATTAGAAAATTAAGTGTAAATGCATTCAATTTGTTTTGTTATGGATAAAAGTTCTTGGGCATAATTTCTCATACTTAAGACACTTAAAAAAGCACCAATTATAAAACCATGATTTTACCAAAACTCATATTAAAAAGAAACAGATGCTCTATGAGAGAAAATTTTTTCTTTGAAAGTAATTTCTTATTATAGAAGACTAGATATATTAAATTTATTTCTCTCATTAAGAAGAAAAAATCTAAAGATTTAAGTCTTGAACTTAATATACTTCTTTCATCAAAAAGTCCTGAAGATGCTATTTTTATTCCACTATTTTAAACTTTCACTGAAGTCGGAAGATACTTTTTTTAAAGGTGGAAAATAATGCAAAAATATTTTATAAAGAATCAGGTACCACAAGAGGTAGTATATAATGGATTGAAAGTTGGCCTGAAAGTAAGGTGCACACTCTATCTCTGACAAAGACTGACAACATAATTGTGGACAAGTCATTTAACCTCTCACCATTCCTCAAAATGCCTCAAAATACCAGATGATAAAATGCAAAGCTGGTGCTAATCTCTACTGTTAGAGGGTATTTCCCATCAAGGAGTTCTGGATACAAATAAAATCACAGTCCCAGTTCAAAAGTAAAGTACTATAGATATTTTAAAGACAAAATATTAATAGATACATCCTATATGGATTTTTATTGTTAGTTCAAATGAAATTTTCATTTGACCAAAAAAAGTGACTAAATCAGTTAATAGTAATGTATTCCTTCAATCTTTTTTAGGTATGAAAATGAACAGTATCTCAGACAAAGTGTTGAAACTGATACCAATGGCCTACGCAAGGTCCTGGATGATCTGACTATGTCCAGATCTGATCTGGAGATGCAGATTGAAAGCCTTACTGAAGAACTGGCTTATCTCAAAAAGAATCATGAGGAGGTATCCACATGGTCCACAAAATTAAACAAAACTCTTACTTTTAAAAAACATTTCTCTAATAATTCACTTACTTAATAGTAAAATATCCACTCGATTGCTCCTTGAGCATCTTAGCAAAGACTACATAAGAATTGACCTACTGCATTTCTCTAATTTTCAGTTTGAAGATACTAAGAACAATTGTATGTTAGGAGTAATTTCTTGCACTCTTGCTCCCAATGGTTTTTCCTTCTTCCTGCTAGGACATGAAGAGCATGCAGGGATCCTCCGGAGGCGATGTGACAGTGGAAATGAACGCTGCCCCAGGAACTGACTTGACTAAGATGCTAAACGACATGCGAGCACAGTACGAAGACCTGGCTGAGCAAAACCGTAAAGAAGCAGAAGAGCAGTTCAATAAGCAGGTAAAGTGAGCCCAAGAACAGGATCCCAAATCATAAGCTTCTTTTAACTCGTGTGCAGTGAATTCTCCAACTGTATTTCATTTTCATTTTCAGAGTGCCTCCCTGCAAGCCCAGATCTCTACCGATGCTGGGGCAGCCAACTCAGCCAAATCTGAGATAACAGAGCTGAAAAGAACTCTTCAAGGTCTTGAAATTGAGCTTCAATCCCAACTGGCTATGGTGCGTACTTAAGAGTGACTTTTTAAATGAGGTGATAGTTACAGGCTTAGTACAGTGATTGTCATACACTAGATGTTCAATAAATGTTTGTTTCTTTTTCAAATCACGTAATAAGAATTTGTAAGAAAACAATATTTGTATCAGTGATCTTCACTTTGCCAAAAGAAACTCTGCTAGGGAATACAAAAAAGAATTTGTATAAATAAGAGAACTGTAAAAAAAAGTATATATTTATGTTATATTAATTGTGTATAAATATAAACTATATATTTTCTTGTATTATATACAATTATATGATGTATTATATAGTCATTATAAATAACATTTATATTTTATATTATATGTATTTTATTACATCTTACATATTACATTAATGATATATAATTAGTCATAAAATATATCTATATAATATATATATAATACAACATACATAATTAATTGCATATCATATATAATTATATCTATCATTTTAACATGCAACCAAAACTGTAAGTTATCATTACCCTTATGCTAACTCTAAAATTTTCAACAATTCCTTATTATCTCTAAGAGAAAATTCTCTAGTTTGGCATTTTGAGCCCTTCATACTCATTTCCAATTTTATACCATATTTCACTCCTTCACATACTCTGTATTGCCTTCAAACTGGACTGTTCTCTGTTCCCTGAGAGAATATTTGATTTCTTGCCTCCAGTCTTTTGACAAGACTATTCCCCTCCACTTCATAGAATCTCTTATATTGTGGCATAATAATGATAAAGACCATGGGGTTTTCCTGGGAAAGACATAGGAGTGGTTTGCATCTTCTCTCTAGTGTGTCCCCATTTTACAGAAGAAGAATTGAGGTAAATAGAAGTTAAGTGACTTGCTCAAGATCACGAAGTATTAAGTGTCTCAATCCAACTTTAAAACTCAGAAAGATGAGTCTTCCTGACTCCTGGCCCATCACTCTGTACAACTTAGTTGTCCTTCAGACACTAAACATATATATATATATATATATATATATATATATATATATATATATATATATATATATATATATATATATTATATATATATATAATATATATATAAGCTATTTTAGTATCATTATTATTAGTAGTATTCTAAGAATACTAATAATAATTTCTGCTTGCCTTCATTTCAACTACAGAATGAGGATCATAATAGTTTCCACCTCACAGGGCTTTCATGAGAATAAATTGAGATAAAATAAATGCGCTTAGTACAGTACCTTGAAAAACTGTAGGTGGTATTTAAATATTTATTCCCTTCCTTTCTTCCATCTGTCTGTCTACATTGTATAAAGATTTTGCATTTACCTATTTGTGTATTTATTACTTCTACCCCACCCCCACCCCCGAAGACTGTAAATTCCCTGAGGACAGGGATTAGTTCAGTTTTACCTTTAAATCTCCAGTACCCAGTATAGTGTTCCACATATAGTAGGTACTTTGACGTTTGTTTGACAGAATTCTATAAATTTCAACAAAGAGGTAACTGCCATTGGGGAAGGCGGAAGGTAATGATGTTACAAAGGTTGTTATAATTTGTGGCCATTCTCTGGCATGTACAAAATGTGGGACCCCAGGCAAATTAACTAACTTCCCAGCACTCTAGTTCTAAGATCATGATTTAGTGATACAGAAAATGATGCAGACACTCAGAGGTAGAGAATGAAGCAACTCAGTTTTTTTTTCTTTAAATCAGGAATCACTTTGCTTTTTATTCACCTTGGTTTTGTAATTTGATGGCAGAAAAGCTCCCTGGAAGGGACCCTGGCAGACACCGAAGGGGACTATGTGGCCCAGCTCTCCCAGCTGCAGATGCAGATCAGCAGCCTGGAGCAACAGATTTGCGAGATCAGAGGAGAGATGGAGTGTCAGAATGCAGAGTATGAGCAGCTGTTGAATGTCAAGCTCCGCCTGGAGATGGAGATTGAGACTTACCGTTGTCTGCTTGACGGAGAGGGAGGGTAAGCAAAAGCCTTGGTGGATGAAAAGTGCACCTTTGAGAAATTCTCTTAAATACAAATATTTCTTTAAAAAAGAATGATAAATTATAGAATAACAGCTACATTCTACACAAAAGGAAAGCAAAGAAAACAGCTTTGTGGTCACCTCCCCTATTGTAAATTGAAAAGAATGGAAGTTAACAGCAGGATTTCAAATCCCTGCTATTTTCAACTTATGTGATCTCCACCAGGCAGCTATGAAAGAATAATGGATAGAGGGCCAGCCCTGGAATCAGAAGGACATGAATTCAAATCTAGCTTCAGACACTTGCCAGTTGTGTGACCCTGGCAAGTCACTTTACCCTATTTGGCTCTATTTCTTCATCTGTAAATTGAGATGGAGAAGGAAATGTCAAGAAAATCCCATATGGGGTCATGAAGAGATGGGTACATCAGAAACTGAACAAATGATTTCCATCAAATCACTCTTTTTCTCTAGATTTTAATTTTCTAATTTGTAAAATTAATTAGGTTTTAAAAGACCCTTGACATCCCTTCCACCTCTAAATCCATAAACCTTGGTTGCCTTTCCCCCTTTTCTACAACGGCTAGAATTTGCATTGTATACAAATTGTTTTAAAAGGAAGGAGAGACTCATGCTGAAATTTTTTTCCAGCGGTTCCTCTACTTCTGGATCAAGCTCTTGGCAATCAGGACAGAGGGGCTCAACATCAACATCTGGTGGTGACTCAAGAGCTGGAACCTCTTCAGTGCAAGGAAAAGGTAATTAGAGTAAAATGCTTTCATTATTTATTGAGTATTATCATTAACTTTTATGTAATTTAGAAATATATGTATGCATATATATATGTGTGTATGTATATGTATGTATATATATAAATATACATATTTATATATACACATGGTTTGTTATCCTCCCAAAAAAATCACAACACTCTTAGCTAGGAATTCTTAACTTGAGGTTCACAGATGGATGGATTTCAGGGGAGTTTATAAACTTGGATGACACTAATTTAGCATTTTGGTTAGTTATTTAAAAAAACATTATTCTGAAAAGGGATCTATAGACTTTACCGGACTGCCTGAAAAGTCCATGATGGGGGGGGGGGGGGAGGCGAAGGAAGGAAGGGAGGAAGGGAGGAGGAAAGGGGGAAAAGAAAGATAAATTGGCATATCTATCTACCTGAGAGCACTATTATTCTGCATCTACAGCCAACCACCCTCTGCTGAGAGGAGGGAAATGTCTCATTAGGCCTCCGGACTCAAGATTTCTCATGGGACTAAATTGAATCAGATTCAAACTTGTATTTTTATAATTTATTTTTGATCTCTGCATTTCCAAATTCTGACTTGCCCATTATTTCTTTTTTTTTCCTTTTTCAGATTCAAACAAAACCAGGGTGACCAAAACTATTGTAGAGGAATTTGTGAATGGCAAAGTTGTGTCATCTCAAGTCAGCAATGTTTCTGAGGTCAAGGTTAAATAAACAAGTCTGGGATCAACAGCACCTTTCAATGAAACAAACACAAAGTCATAAATGAAGAAACTCCTTTGGACCAAGTCAGAATCCTGAAGAACCCGAGGAACTTGCTTCAGTCCCCTAATGAATGAATGCCTTAACAAAGTTTCTGCTTCTTTTTCCTTTCTTATTAGAATGATCCTTGTCAAAATGGAAATGACAACATATATCAAATTGTTTCTGTGCTTCAATAAACTTTTTTTGCAAGTTCATTAACCTTGTGTTGGATACATCTAAATGTCTTGGGGTAGAGAAGCTGAAAAGTCTCTCTACCAGTACAGATCAGTAACTAGTTTGCATCTTGGCGTGTTGGGAATGGGGAAAGGGAGTGGAGGTAGTGCCACCTAGAACTTAAGAAATTTGTCCAGGATCATTCAACCAGTATGTCTGCTGGACAACCATTCGTCTCTAGTCCTAGATAGTTTAAAAGGTTCATGTTCCTGAATCACTCTGTCAGTTATGGTCAATCATAATAGCCTTTCAAGATTAACATTTTCAGCAAGCTGTTTTTCCCTAAGGTTGGTATTATTAGTTATCCTTCACAAAAAGGATCTTTATTTTATATGGAAACAAGACAATTCTCTGTTTTTCTCAAGATCACACAGAAAATGACCTATCCTTTCTAGTCCCTGTGTGAACTGCTTAGCCTCCAGAGGCTGATAAGAGTTTTATAGCCAGTTTTGGAGTGGGTTTTTTTAGGATTTTGCAAGGCAAATGGGGTTAAGTGGCTTGCCCAAGGCCACACAGCTAGGTAATAAGTGTCTGACACCAGATTTGAACCCAGATACTCCTGACTCCAGGGTCGGTGCTCTATCCACTGTGCCACCTAGCTGCCCCATAGCCAGTTTTGATGCTAGATTCATGCCACTATTTAAGTTGGAAAATAACTATGGCCCAGTCTGTCCTTAGCTTTGGGAGCAAACTAAAACACAAAAAAAGTGAAGTCAGGTTAAGAATGACCCTAAAAGTCAGGCATCCAAGAAGAAGATAAGATATTATGCACCTCTCTCCCTTCTTTGCAGAGGGGTAATTCATGAGTGTGGAACAAGATATACAATGTCAGACAGAATTGGAGTGCTAGTTAAATTTGCTGAAATGTTCTTTCCTCTTTTCTTCTTTTTATTCTTTCTTACAAAGGATAGCATTCTGGGGAGGAATGGTGGAAAGAGGGATGTGCTAACAAATACTAAATAATTGACTGAAAAAATCATTCATATGACAAACTTTTAAGCTTAATCTGAGTTATCATTTTCTCCATCACTTTCTTAAATCTAGACAATCACCAAAATAAATAATCAAGCACTGATTTGTAGCATTTGCCACTATCCAAAGAGAAAATGCTCAGGCTGAACGTTTTAACAATCAGTTCTCTGGAGCAAGGAAGAACTGGTTCCAGCATTTTCATTGGAGGATTTTGATACAGATATAGTCATAAGCATAGCTAGGGTCATCTAGATGGCTCAGTGAATGGTATGCCAGGTCTGGTGGTAGGAAGACTCATCTTCATGAATTCAGATCTGATCTCAGACACTTATCTAGCTGTGTGATCCTGGGCAAGTCACTTGTCCCCTGTTTGCCTCAAATTTTATCAACTGCAAAATGAGTTAGAGAGGGAATCTCTGCCAGGGAAACCACCCCAAAATGATTAAACAACAACAATAAATAAGTGGAGATATACATATACATAAACAGATAAATACATATATAACCAAATATACATATATGGGAATGATGGCAATGCTTAAAAAAAGATTTCAAGTAAAAATGTTTATCAGGCAATGGAGTTTATATCCTTCTTGGGTTTTTTTTTTCTCTTTAGTCTAACCCTAGCCAGTCATTTCTCTCTCTTGTCTAAATGTTGGCCTGGTCAAAAAATTATGAAACAGGAGAGACCTGACTTCCATTTCATCAGTGAAAACTTACCTCTTTTTTAACCTAACTAAAAACATTGTAATAACATGACCAGACACTTGAGAGGTGAGAACTCTCTCTCTCCCCTTCCTCAATTCATTCGTGGTCATAGAAAGAAATGATAAATATTGATAAACTCCCATTCCAACAGGAACTTAGAAGAAAATAAAAAACTTAAGCTATCTTTCTCTTTCTTAACTCAAAAAAATCTTTAAAAAGACTCTCTAACAGTGGGATTTTCAGACATCAGCAAACAAGTAGAGGCAGGGAAGGAGAGGGCCAGGTTTGAGAAGGGAGAGAAATAGAGGGACTTGTTGGTGCCCCTCAGAAGCTGCCGAATTCTGGTTTGGTTCAGCACCAGAAGAGGAAAGGGCTGTTGCCAGATGAGCAATACTTAGGGAAAACAATGTTTTGATGGAAAGCCTCTGAAGTCTTTTATCTGGGCCATCCCTGCCGGTTCAGTCAACCCTAGCCTTCAGCAGCTCTTTCTGATCTAAAAGTTCTGAGATGGCTAAAAAACTCTAAAAATAGATCCCTTCACCCACCAAAAGCTAGAGAGCTCATGCTCTGTTCTGTTCATGTGTAGATAGGTAACATTTCCTGAGTTGAATTTCCTCTTTCATCAGGGATAACCCTAATTCTTCCCAGGGCTGGAGTCCTCTGAATCTGACTACCAGAAATTCTTACTCAATTTCCCTCTAGAAAGGAGCTAAAGTCTCTAGCAAAAGAGAACTGATTCATGTAGGTGGCTGCTTAAACCATCCAGAAGGCCACATCTGCTGCTGCCTACCACCTCTATTGGACAACTGCCACATTCTTCACTGCACACCAGAAACTTTCTCATATAATGGGAAAATATCTTCCCTACCCCTTTTATGAGATGTTTAAAATAGAATGGAATAGAATAAACATTTAAGTACTTAGACTCTATCTAGAAGGTCTTCAAGTTAGAAAGATAGGAGTTCAAATCCAACCTCAGACCCTTGTGTGACCTTAGGCAAATCTTAACCCTGACTGCTTTGAATTCAGAGTCATCTCCAGTTGGCCTGATGTATATCTAGCCACTGGATCCAGAAGGCTCTGGAGGAAAAAGTGAGGCTGGTAACTCAGCATAGCACTCCTTCACTCAAATCCAATTCATGTTACTATCCTGGCATCACCTCCTGATGTCATGGTCTTCTTCAAGAACAAAGGACACAAAAAAAATAAAAAAGAAAAGAAAAGAACAAAGGACAAACATCATCATAATTATCATTATGTACTAGGACTTGTACCAAGGGCTTTGCAAATATTATCTCGTTGGGAATGAGATGAAATTATATCTGAAAAAGGAATCCTCAATATTAATAGTTAACATTTACAGAGTACTTTGAAATTTCAAATTTCTGTACATATGGCACTCATTGCCTCAAAAGAAGACCAAATATATGTGGTGTTGTACACACTCTGCAAAACTCCCAAGTGCTGCCCAAACCAGATAAAAATGTAATTTGGAAATGCTTAACAAAATAAATAAACATTTGTTCAATTGTTTTCCAGTTGTATCTAACTCTTTGTGATTCCATTTGGAATTTTCTTGACAAAGAAAATTTAGGAATGGCTTATCATTTTCTTCTCCAGTTCATTTTAAAGATGAAGAAACTGAGGCAAACAGGATTAAGTGACTTGCCCACAATTCCACTTAATAAATATCTGAGTTCAAATTTGAATTCAGGTCTTCCTTACTCCAGACCTGGCACCCCCTAGCTGCCCTTGCCCTACCACTGCTCTAATGGCAAGAACTGCAAGGTCACAGAAAACAGGGAGGAGTGGTGAAAACAGAGGCTTTGTGTCTCAAGTCCTATCCAGGGTCATCTCCAGTCATGCTGATCCATATCTGGCCACTGGACCCAGATGGTTCTGGAGGAGAAAGTGAGACTGCTGACAGCATAGCACCCTGTCACTCAAATTCTATTCATGTGCTTGTCATGGCATCACCTCCCTGATGTCATGATCTTCTTCAAGAACAAAGGACAAACATCATCAGTGACAGGAGCACAGGAAACCCAAAATATTTAGAAATAGCCCTTGGAAAAAACCATAGGTACACTAAAACACTCTGTTCTTAAATACCACTTTAAAATGGCAGTAATACATCCTGAGACAAAGCTTTGGTAAATTTGAATTCAAAGGTCAAGAGTGTGGGTCAAGATATGTAATACAGAACATCCCAAAAGATTTCATGCAGCTTTAAACTTTAAATTTTGTATAATCAATAATATATATATACCTATATCAACATACATATATGTGAATACATATATAATCTAAGTATATCTATAATATATAATTGTGTGCATATATATTTAACAATTTTATTTGTATGCATATCTGTGCATATGTATATATATTTATAATTTGTTTACATGTATTTAATATAATATGAGTAAGGTTGTATATGTGTATACACACACATATATACATATATATATATAATTACACATTTTAATTGTTTTGTGTATGTGAGCAATGAGTTCCAAGACCACTATTTAAGACAGGGTTGCAAGATAGTCATTTCTTCATTTCTTAGCCTGTTTCATTCCTATGACCTTATTATCACAGTCTTCTTCTCTGCCTCCCCCATTTTCAGTTTCCCTTTGTCTTGCCCATTAGATTGCAAACTCTTTAAGGGTAGGGATCTTTTCCATCTACATTGCCTCTTAAGGATATGGCACTTAATAATAAATGTTTATTGGCTAATGATATGGAGTGCCTAATCAAACCAAGACTGGAGTTCAAATTCTCCTTCTATTATTCACTAGCTTTGGAACCATGACAAGCCACTTAAATTCTTACAACATTCTTTGCCTCATCTTCAAAATGGAAAGAAAGACCATGCTATAGTACCCAGTGCTTAGGACAATGTCTGACCCAGAGTAGGCACCTGTTCAGTGTTTATTGACTGACCAATTGAAAGGATCTTAGATACCATATACATCACCTTTCTTATTTTACAACTTGGAGCCTAGAAGGCAAGGGAAATTGCTCTAGGAAGTGAATGACAAAACCAAAATTTGAACCAAAGTCCTCAGTCTCCAAATTTGAACCATGAATCATGCTTTGATGGAAAAATCACCCTTGCAAAAGACAATACAATATGCAGAACCACTCTGCTGGCAATAATTATTTTTATAATTGGCCTATCCCATGGAGACTTGACATCAAAGACAGGTTTAAGATTCTAGTCACACAAATGAATTATGTAAAGGGTTGGCATAGTCAAGTGAAAAACCAAGGCTGGTTTATAAAGAGGCTCAAGCAATGATAACAAAGCAACCCGAAAATTGAGACTTCCTTCATTAGCTTCTCCCAAAACATAACAGACCTCCTACCACATTCTTGTTAAGCATTAACCCATAATAAGATAATAATTAAGCTAAGATAATAACTAAAGCATAAAACCACTTTTAAGGGAGCACCCAGTGAAGATTTATCTTAAGTCATCTTTAAGAAGTGATTTATCTTAAGTGATCTTATTTTAAAACTTAGGTATCTGAGCCTCCACTGGATATTTTCAGTATTGAGAGAAAATCAAGCCAGATAGTCAACTATCATATTATTTGGCATTATGAGCATATTCTGGATTGGAAGTTGAGGAGAACAGGATTCAAATCCCATCTGAGAAGCTTAGGCAAGTCACTCTTTTAGAGTTCAAGTTTCTTAGATAAGATTAATAGATAGGCAGACTGGTAGATAGACAAATAAAGAGACACTTAGAGATAGACACAGAGAAACAGACAGACAGAGATTAGACACAGAAAGAAATAGAATGACAGAGAGAGACAGACACAGAGATAGATGATAGGTAGAAAGACAAAAATAGAGAGATAGACAAATAGATACATAGAGAGAAACACAAAGTTAGACATAAAGAGAGTTGAGAAGAGAGAGTGTGAGAGAGAGAAAATAGAAGAGGACATAGAGTTGAGGGGGAAAAAATAGAAAGAGAGAGAGAGATGATTTCTTTATAGTGATTCTTATGTGCTAGTCAGTGTTGGGGATATAAAGAAGAAAGAAAAATAACGACAAGTCAAATGCCTTAAACTATAAAATGGGGATAATAGTATCCCTCCCAGGGTTGCTTTGAGAATCTCATGAGAAAACATATTAAACAACTTTCTAAATTTTTAAAGTATTTTATAAAAATGAGACATTATGATAAGAGCAAATCTCCCTTTTTCTCATTAAATGGCCTCCTTCCTCTGAACTTCCCTCGATCCTTTCAGTCTCATAGTTACTAGTTGTCTGATTTGGGGCAAATCACTTCTCTGTTTCTCATGTCCATGAGTAATGATATGGTAATGGGAAGAGTAGACCTGTTCAGTCATTCTCTGACATGTTGTGAGTCATCAAGTGATATCCAGTTCTTACCTTTCAGTTACTTGAAATAGAGCCAGAATTCAGAAGCTATGAGCTCACTCCTCCCTGATTTGGTTCCAGTCAAAACATTAGGTCTCAGCATGATGGGTCTCAAAGCTAACTATGTGATTGAGTTGAGGAGATGGCTTTCCATTAGTTTATATGGTATGGCACTCTTGAGTCAACAGTGGAAGTATCTTCAAAAAAGAACTAGTCCTCAAAACTTGGTATTCAGGATTGCCCTAGTATAAAATAATTATGTCTCAGTCTTAGCAAAAGCACAAATGTGTGACGGTTTCTACAAGTCACTGAAACCTGCCTCTTGTCCTACATTTCATCTCTGAAGCTAAGATTGGCTAGTCTATGTAGCTCCCACTAGACTACTTCTATTACTGTTTCTGCTGACTAGTATTCTAAACTGCCTGTTTCCCCTGATGAATTCACAAATGGATAAAAGCCTATCCATAACTGAGATATGATATATATTTATAGATATTTATATATTATATATATCCCATGACTTAAACTTGATTTTAATGACATATAGAGACTTTATTTTTATTCTTCTTGTTCAGTTCCATTTTTTTAATTAAGAAATATTTATTTTTCTTTCCCATTCTTTCTTCTCCCAACTGAAGAAAAGGATCAATTGAACATAATCAAATAAATTCCAAATTGGTTGTGTCTGAATATGTATGCCTCATTCTGCATTCTGAGCACAGTGGATATAGCATGCTCCATCTTTGAAATTGCAATTTGTCAAAGCATTGATCCTTACACAGCACTGCAGATTCAATGCTTTCAAATGCTGTTGCAGGAGAAAACTTTTGAGGGTCCCTTGAACCCAATCAGTATATACTTAAAGAAATTAATTCAGATTACTCCCAGGACAATCAAATACTGAAGCTGAAGACTAAATACTTTGGTCACATAATGAGAAGATAGAATTCATTAGAAAGATATTGGGAAAGATTGGGGGTAAAAGAAAAAGGGGTTAGCAGAGGATAAGATGGATAATAGTGTCATTGAAACAACAAATATAGACTTCGAGAAACAGTGAAGATAGAAGAGTTGTACATGATTGAACAACTAAACAAGAAGAATACATTGATCAGAGTATTCAATTTCTCTTAAGTTGTCTTTTTTTTTGGTTAGGCAATTGAGGTTAAGTGATTTATTCAGAGACACATAATTACTAAGAATCAATTTCCTGAATATGATTTCTCTCTCATCACACTCAATTTGGATCAATGTACAACATGGAAACAAAGTAAAGACTGACAGATTGCTTTCTGTGATGGGGGGGAGGGAAGTAAGATTGGGGGAAAAATTGTAAAACTCAAATAAAATCTTTAATAAAAAATAAAATAAATAAAAAAAGAACCAATTGCCTGAGACCTATTTTGAACCCAGGTCTTCCTGACTCCAGGGCTGATGCTCTATCCACTGCACCACATAGCTGCCCCCAAGTTGTCTTTCTTTACAATAGTATTAATATATAAATTGTTCTCCTGGTTCTGCTTACTTCACTCTGTACTAATTCCTATAGGTGTTCCCAGATTTATCTAAAACTAATTTATTACTGTGCAACAATATGTATATATACCACAATTTGTTCAAACATCCCCCAATAAGTGGGCACTCCCTCTTTGTCACCTTAGAGCTCCTCTAAATATTTTTGTACTAATGGGTCCTTTTACTCTTTCTTCAATTCTTTGAGGTATAAGCCTAGAGGGATATGACTAGGACAAAATAAAGTGAGACTTTGGTCAAAAAGTCTAGAAAAGAATGAAAGAAGTCTACTTTCTTCAAGAAACAAGAACATGTTTGCATATTGTGACAGTAAACAACTGAGGCATAGAAGCAGACAAGGAGAAGCCTATATTTTCCCCCATGAATTCAAAAATTCTAGGCATTTCACATCTCTAAATGAATAAAATTTAGCAAACAGAAAGCCACTCATTTCAGGAGCACTTCCTAGGGAGAAACTTAAAGAGGATAAATAACAGGAACTATAAGACTTAATGACTACTGCAGCTTCCCTGGAGATTCCAGAGAACCCAGATCTGGGGCTGGTCTGCCAGAATCAGAAGAGACTGAGGGTAGAACTATAAAGACATTGTAGGTATCTTTACAGAGCTAGAAAAAGTGTCTAGGGACGAGTTGGACTTAAAGAACTGGGAAAAAGCTACCCAGTATTTAAAGACTCTAAGAAAGACATCCCCTAAACCAAAAAGAGACAAACTCACTATATGTGCTTATAATAGTAGTTCTCTGTTGATAGCAAATGTAAGAAAGTTCTATGTATGATTTTAACACACCACCAGTATAGCTATTTGATCCTAGGCAAGTCACTTATCCTCTGTCTGTCTTAGTTCCCTCAACTTAAAATGGGGATAAAATTGCACATTTCTCTTATGTTTTTGCAAGCATCAAATGAATTGTAGTCCATCAATTGAGATAACCACCAAATTAGTAAGAGTAATTAACTAAGGGTCACAGTGGATAGAGCACCAACCCTAGAGTCAGGAGTACCTAAGTTCAAATCAGGCCTCAGACAGTTAATAATTACCTAGCTGTGTGGCCTTGGGCAAGCCACTTAACCCCATTTGCCTTGGAAAAAAAAAGAAAAAAAGAATAATTAACTAAAATAGCAAGCTATCTATATCCTATCTCCCTCTTCCAAGTTTTGAACCCTACTTGAAATGCTCTCCAGCTATAACAACTTCCCCCGAAATACTTTAGATTTGTTTTTCATTACTTACTCAAGATCTTATATTTGATAGTTATGGGTCTATATGAACATCAACTAAATGATTCTGTGGATGGAGAACTAGGCCTGAAATCAGCAAGACCCAAGTTCAAATCTGACCTCAGACACTGGGAAAATCACTTAACTTTTGCCTCAATCCCACTGGAGAAGAAAATAGTAAACCAGTCTGGGACCTTTGTCAAGAAAACTTCACACAAGATCACAAAGAGTGACCAATGAGAGCCAGAGTTAGAGGTCCTCTCTTACCTGTGGCCACCATAATAGCCAAGAAAGAAATATTTCAGTAGTTTCTGAGAGTAATAGCATTAACTATAGAGGCAGTAGCCTCCTGCTACCTCCTTACCCAAACCAAAATGTGATACTTTAACATGAACTTCTGCTTTTTGCCTCTTTGTAGTTGCATTTTTTTTGCTTATAGGTGAAGTATGTTTGATTTTAGGGGTTCTGAATCTCAGAAGAAAGAAATGCCAATGGGAGTCTGTGTCAGACTTTGTGGATAGTCTAACCAGTGAGTATCAATGTCCCCAGTCCAATTCCACATAGAAATGAGTCAATTCAGCCAAAGGAAGCAATAGTAACTCAAGCATCATCTTTGTCAAATTTGAAAGTGAGTTTCATGAAATGAATGTTAAGTAGAAATGACTTTCCATCTGGGTGTACTCTCCCCAAGAACCAAAGTGGTAAAAGAAAGAGTGTGCTCCAATCCAAGAAGAAATTTACACTTCTATTTTTGCTATTTTGTTGTTGTTGTTCAATTCTTTTCTGTCTGACTCTTCATGATTCCATTTAGGATTTTCTTGGCAAAGATACTGGTTTGTCATTTCCTCCTCCAGTTCATTTTAAAGGTGAGGAAACTGAGGCAAACAAGTTTGAGTTACTTGCCCAAGTTTTTGTTGTCTTCTCAGTAAAAATCACTTTGTTAAGCTCTAGCATGTGCAGAGGCCACACCCCAGTAAAATCATCTCAACAGAAAGGCTAAACCATGTTGAAGGTAACTGAAGGTTTCAAACCTGTCAGTCTGCTGGTGAATTAGGAAAGTGTCAGCCTTAATCATTAAAGACTTCTCCCCATAATATGGGTGGATAAGAATAATTTGCTCCAACTACCATGAAGACAGTTGAAACGGGCTCCACTCTGTGGAGTACTTAGAGTAAATGATGAAGATGTCAAGATCATTCACTGCATCCTGAATCATCCACAGTCATCCTGACTGACACTTGTCCTGCCACTGGACTTTGATGCTAAGGAAGAGAGAGAATGATGACTATACACAACTCCGCCTCACTTAATTCTAATCTATGCACAAGTTAAGACATCACCCCACGATGTCACTGGTCCTCTTCAAAAATTAAGAACGAACAGCAAAAAAATTCCTTTGTAAAAACTAAGTAAAGTCATTAAAGACTTAGGGATTTTTTTAATCCGGAAAAAAAGGTTTTAATTGAATATTTTTTTCTTTTTGCCTAGGAAGGATGACTAACCAAAGAAACAAATTTGAATAGAAGGTATACTAAAGTATATGAAAGAAAGTTCATTGAGAATTAGCACGGAATGATTTTCACAAAATTTAGTTACATATAAATGATTCATGCTAAGTATGAAACTCTGCTAACATTATCAGAAAAAAGAAAGTGACCTCTACATCAACCTATTGGTTTATTGCAAATGTCTTAATGTCAAACACCTTGAAGATAATTTAAATTTGTGGAAAGGCAATAGAACAGATTTTTATGCATTTTGCTGCTCCACAAATTCTGATCTTAAGGTTTGGTTTTGTTTCTTGGGGGGTTTTTTGGTTTTGTTTGTTTTATTTTGTTTTGACTGCAGAATTTAAATCCAATAAGAAGAAAATCTTCCTAGTAGGTTGACCTGCCTCCAAATCTGTGGAGATTGACTGATAAAATGCATTTTAACTTTAAATTAAGCTAAATGAATTATTTTGCACACTATATCTGCAAACTGAATACTTTTCAAAGAAAAGACCTAAAATTTTATCAGTTGAGATGTCATAGTGAATTATGTTAGGGGCAGCTAGGTGGCGCAGTGGATAGAGCACCAGCCCTGTAGTCAGAAGGACCTGAGTTCAAATCTGAACTCAGACATTTAATAATTACCTAGCTGTGTGACCTTAGGCAAGTCACTTAACCCTGTTGCCTTGCAAAAAAAAGTTTCATAGTGAATTATGAAGCATGATGAGATAAGATTACATGGCTTAAAATTAAACAAATGGATTAATAGATAAATAAGTGAATGAGTAGATGAATAAAGAAACTGAGTAGTTAATGGATATATATATAAAGATTAATATGACTAATCAATCAAACAATAAATATTCTTAAAACTCTTACTAGGTGCCAGTCTGAAAGCTGAGAACACAAAAAGAAAAAGGCAAAAGATAGTCCTCTGCCCTCAAGATGCTTACACTCTAATGGAGGAAACAACAGAAAACAAACATATACAAAGCAAGTTATATAGGATAAAGAGGAAATAATTAACAAGAAATAACAACTTATAGCAACCTCTCCAATATTTTAGGCATGTTTTGCATTACTTGCTCAAGGTCTTATATTTTATAGTTATGGATCTGTATGAAAGGCAGCTAGATGGCTCAGTGGATAGAGAACTGGGTCTAGATTCAAAAAGTCCCAAGTTCAAAGCTGGCCTCAGATACTTACTATGTGACCCTGGGCAAGTCACCTAACCACTACCTTAATACACTGGAGAAGAAAATGACAACCTACTCCAATGAATGGGGAAGGCTTCCAGTAAAAGAGGGGATCTTAGTTGGGACTTAAAGGAAGCCAAGGAGTTCAGTAGGGGCAATGGAGGAAGGATAGCTTTCCAGGCATGAGGAATAGTCAGAGAAAATGCCCAGAACTGAGAGATGCCCAGGATCACATACCTAGTAAGTGTCAGAGGCAAGATCTGGATCAAGGTATTTTAAATTCTAAACCATCAATTCATCCATTATACCTCAACTTTTCGATTTTTTTTTAGGGCTGGGATATCTAGAACTATGATTACATCAGTCAGCAAATAAGTATTTATCAATGCCTACAATGTTCTAGACACTGATAACTCCTGGTATGATGAAAAACATATTTGTAAATAATAGTCTTACAGAGCTGCCTTCTACCCAAGAGAGTTTAAATGTATTGCCAATGACCACACAGATAGGATGTGTCACAGATAGGATTAGAATGCAAGTCTTCCTGACTCCAAGCCCAGAACTCTATCTACAATTTTCCTAAGAAACCATCAACAAATATTTGGGGTTTTTTTAATCCAATGCAAGCTTCTGGGAAAATTTCACAATTCTGATCTCATCTTCTTACATACATTTAAGAACTTCAATAGTAATCAGAGGCGTGCTAAAATTCATAACACCCAACCTCCAAGTTATGTGTTTTTAAATCCTCATCTCATCAAAAGACATGGGAGCCCTCAGATACCACACAGGATGAGGATTTGCCCCATGCTATTACCTCACCTTGTAATCTCTGAAACAGTCTGAAAAAGTCTATCAGATCATTCCATCTGGTAAAAAGGAAAAAAAATGACCCATCTACCATGTCATTCCTAAAGGAAAATAAATGATTATCAGTCAGCCACAAAAATGGAGAAAATGTGCGTGGGGGCCTGAAATATGATATAAGAAAATAAATGCTTAGTTAGGCTGAAATCACATCAAGATACAAGCTTCAGGCTTCTAAGGCTGAGATAACCCACAACACCCAGAGGCATCTTCAGTTCTTTTAAACAAATACAGAAGAAGGTTTAAAAATAATTAATGAAAATAATTAGGATTGCAGATGTCATTAAAAAACAAAAAAAGTCTTTGAGTGATCGGTATCAGGAATGAAACACCCACTTTACCCTGTATAAAAGGGCTATTAATTGATATGTCTCTGAACATACTACTGAAGGTACTTACTTCCAGAGGGTTGAATAGGGAGCATCATGTCATACTCTCTCCAAAAATCAAGTCTTTGGCAGTTCAATTCTGGCCAAGGGAGAGGTGGAACCACAGGGAAAAAGCGTGGTCTGGGTAGTTCCTCAGGTGGAGGCTTCAGTGGTACCTTTGGTGGACACAATTTTAGTGGGGTGGGGAATGGACTTCTCTCAGGCAATGAAAAAGGAACTATGCAAAACCTTAATGACCGCCTTGCAATCTACCTAGACAAGGTTCGAGCTCTAGAGGAGGCAAACACTGAGCTTGAATATAAAATCAAAGAATGGTATAAGAAATTTGGGCCTGGCAGTACCAGCGATGGAGAAAATCGAAACTACTCTGAATATTATCAGATAATTGAAGAACTCAAAAAGCAGGTAAGAAATGTCCTTATTGTTAAGAATGTCAGTTATACTAAAAACAATCAGACTAATTTCCTAGAGCATCTTATAACCATGTCCATCTTTCCCAATGAAAATGAAATCACTAAATAATAGAAAATATTGAGAAGTAACAGTGAATAATTCTTTTTTTAACTTATTTGATTTAATGTTCTTGTTAAGAGGAGAAAAAAATAGAATTATTTCCAAGATTCCAAAAGTCTGATTTGCTAGTAATGAATTGATGTCATTTATCATCATTTCCCAAGAATTCCATTTATCTTACAAAGAAATATAAAATAATCGTTGAATGAATTGTCAATGAAGAACTAGATACCTTGCATGTTAGCTTGAAAAGCGAGTGGTCTGTCTCTCACCAAGGTTCTATCACAGTACAGGAAAATTTAATATACATTTCACTATGTTCTTTTCTGGTTCAGATCTTGGATTCAACTCTTAGTAATGCTGACATCATGCTCCAGGTTGACAATGTGAGACTAGCTGCTGATGACTTCAGACTAAAGTAAGAGGAAATTATTTCTGCTCATATATTCTACAACTTTAAAAGTATAAGACATAAGTTTGATTAAAAATTATGCCTTCCTTTGTTATCTCCAAATTGTCCTGTATATAGCTTATTGTATATAGTTGCCTGCATGTTGTCTACCCATTAGACTATAAATTTCTTGGAGAAAGGGACTGTGTTTTTACTTTTCTTTGCTCTTAATAGAATGTCTGGCACATCATAGAAACTTAAATATTTTTGGCCTGATTGACTCAAAAAAAAAATCCTGTCCACATTTTTTTTAAGATATGAAACTGAACTGACCCTCCGTCAAAGTGTGGAGTCTGATATCAATGGACTACGAAGAGTCTTGGATGACCTGACTTTGACCAAGACAGACCTAGAAATGCAGATTGAAACTCTGTCAGAGGAAGTGGCTTATCTCAAGAAGAACCATGCCGAGGTACACATATATTCAGACACCAAAATAAACATCCCCTTTCAAATATTTTGCTCTGCTTATGATAGCAGTATGATAAGGTAATGAAACTGTGGATGAAGGGAATTCTGTGGCACTGTCCTGTTATACTGGATTACTACACTTCACTAATTGTTCTTAATTCAGGAAATGAAAGCTCTAGAAAAGTCATCAAGTTCAGATGTGAACGTGGAAATAAATGCTGCTCCAGGAACTGATCTGACCAAACTTCTGAATGATATGAGAACTCAATATGAAGCCCTGGCTGAGCAGAATCGCAAAGATGTTGAAACTTGGTTCAATAACAAGGTAAATCAAAGTATGCTTGATATCAGTAAACCAACTTTTGCTAGGTCTGATGGCACTCAACCTGCTTCCTAACTGCATCATTTCAGAGTGAGTTATTACAACAGCAGATCTCCTTTGCCACGGATGAATCCAATTCTGCCAAGACAGAGATATCTGAGCTGAAACGGACTTCACAGACCTTGGAGATAGAGCTGCAGTCAGCCTTGGCCCTGGTAGGTAAAACACAGAAATGAAAAGCAGCTAGGTGATATAGTATCTGGAGCACTGTATCTAGTGTCAGAAAGACATGAGTTCAAATCCAACCTCAGACACATAACTAGTGACCTCTATTTGCCTTGGACGCCACAAATGAAAAATGGGAATCATAATAGCAACCTATCTTCCAGGATTGATGTAAGGGTCAAATGATATAATAGTTATAAGATGTCAGATATAAAAATGCTAGCTATTATTATTTATCCACCTACAAATTGTGTTCAACATAAATAATCCACCAGTCAATCAAGGAGTTTTTGTATGCCAGACACTGATTAAAGCAGAGAAGCTACCCAGATAGAAACTAAATAGTCCCTGATTCCAGTTCAGTCCAGTCTATCAGGGAAAACTGCATGCACATGTTGAAAAAAAAAAAAAATATATATATGTATATGTATATATATATATATATATGCAAAGTAAATACAATCTAATCTCAGGAAGGAGATGTTGGCATGATTTCATGTCAGAAACAAGATTATCCTTGATAAAATTTCATTCTTAACATTAACTGACTGTCGACATAGTGGCTAGAATGCTGGTCCTAGAGTTAGAAAGACCTGAGTTCAAATCCTACCCCACACATTTAATAAGCTCTTGATAAACATTTTAATCTCTGTTTCCCTCAGTTTCCTTATCTGTAAAATGGGCATAATAATAGTACCTACATCACAGGATTATTGAGAGGATCAACTGAGATGACAGAACCTCTTAGCATCCCCAGTCAAATAAGACTAGTCATTATAGATGCATGCCAGAGCTGCAATGAGAGAATCAGTTTCCTATCAGAAAAGTGCTAGGGGCGGCCTGGGAGTCAGGAATACCTGAGTTCAAATCCAGCCTCAGACACTTAATAATTACCTAGCTGTGTGGCCTTGGGCAAGCCACTTAACCCCATTTGCCTTGCAAAAAAAACTTTTAAAAAAAGCATATAACTATTTCAAATATTTTGTTTCCTTTGTAATCCTATATTTTTATTTTATGCATTTAAAAATATAGTTCTGAGAAAAGGTCTTTAGACAAAGGGGACCATCACACTAACAAAATTAAGAACCCCTCCTTTAAAAACTAACTGAGAAATGCAAGCTTTATTCTTTGTTATCACATCCATTAGCTCACAGGAAAATGTTTCCAGTGAACTTGCCAGGATGAAAAACCTGGAAGCAAAATGACTAATGATATCATCAAATCCACTTGACAAACATTAGAGTTTGTCTCTATTCATCAAAAGGTATCTTTAGGGCGGCTAGGTGGGGCAGTGGATAGAGCACTGGCCTTGGAGTCAGTAGTACCTGGATTCAAATCCGACCTCAGATATTTAATAATTACCTAGCCATGTGGCCTTGGGCAAGCCACTTAACCCCATTGCCTTGAAAAAAAAATCTAAAAAAAAAGGTATCTTTAAGGTTAAAATCCTTATTGAGCTTTGCACTTAATAGGGTTTTTCCTTCTTGAGATTTCATCATTTCAGGAAATTTCTGATAGGAAAGCTGCCTCTAACAGTACATATCAGCACATATCTGTAATGTCTAATCTTGTTTGTGTGGGGATGCTAAGAGGCATGTAAATCATTAAATCAATCAGTCAGACTTATATCTAATTCATTTACATGTCTTGGCATCCTCTCCCTGATGTGATGGTCCCCTTTAAGATTGAAAGACAAACATTTGTTCAGTGCCTACTTTATATACCAGACCCTATGGATACAAAGAAAGGCAAAAGACAAGTTCCTGCCCTCAAGGAGCTGCCAGTCTAATGAGGGAGACAACACATGAATAACCAGCTAGAGAGGTGTCCCGAAAACCCTGGTTTTAAGCTCTTAAAACTAAAAAGGTATCAAAGGTTTAAGACTTGACTAAACTTGGGACATCCTATAAAAATAGTAGCCAGAAGGGAATCTCAGAAGGAAAAGCACTAGCAGCTGGAGGAATCTAGCAGCTGGAGGAATCACAAAGGTCCTCTTGTAAAAGCTAATGTTTCAGCTGAGTCTTGAAGTAAGCCAGAGTTGTCAGGTGAGGAGGACGTACCTTCCAGAAATGCACAGTCAGCAGATTAGAATGTAGTGTGTGAGAAATAGCAAGGAGGCTGATGCAGTTGATCAAAGGACAAGTAGAAGGGGAAAGAGTCTAAGAATACAGGAAAAGTAGGAAGGGATAGGTTGTAAAGGGACTTAAACGCCTTATTGACATTTCTGTAGCATTTAGATAGCAGACACAGTGCTAAGTGATTTACAGTTCTTATCTCATTTGGTCCTCACAACAACCCTGGAAGGTAAGTGGTATTTTATTCCCATTTAAAGATGAGGAAATTGGAAACACAGAAAGGTTAGATTACTTACCCAGAATTATGTAACTAGTTAGCAACTAAAGCCAGATTTGAACTTGGGTATTCCTGACTCCTGGCTGGGCCCTCTCTCCACTGTGCCATCTAATTGCCCATAAGATTCATTGAGGGGCAGCTGGATGGCACAGTGGAGAGAGCACAAGATTTGGAGTCAGGAAGACTCATCTTCATGAATTCAAATCTGGCCTCAGACACTTACTAGCTGTATCACCCTGGGCAAATCACTTAACCCTGTTTGCCTCAATTTCCTCATCTGTAAAATAAGCTGGAGAAAGAAATAGCAAGCCAGTCATATCTTTGCCAAGAAAATCCCACATAGGGTAGCAGAAAGTGAGACAAGACTGAAAAAGACTCAGAAATGTAAAGTTCATTTTCCCTCATTTAGTAGTTATTCAATAGATATTGAATGAATGAAACACCACAAAAGTGCAAAGTAAGATCTCTGTGAAGGAAACACTGGACAGTATTCATAATTAATTCACCAGTGTTATCTCCACAGAGGTGAGGAGGCACTCTTGAAGGAGAATTAATCTTTATAAACTGTTTTTGTACATTTAGTGACTATTAAAAAATACATGAGTAATTTTAACTCCCCTAAATTGTTAAAATGCTTTTTTAAAAAATCAGATTCTCTTTTTTACTCATTTGCAATTGATATCAGAACAGCTATTACAAATATTTGTTATGCATTAACTCACATGCCTCAGGTGCCAGACAGTATCCAGACCAGAATTACAATAAAAGGATCTTTGTCCTCTCAGGTGTAATACATGTAACTCATATACATAGCTCATGCTGCATTGGGGGAGAAACAAATATCACTAAAAACTTCTTAAAGTTATAAAGAATAAAAATTAAAATACCAAAATGTCCCAGTGAATTAAAACTAGTTTAAATAAAACATGTAAAGAAGGAGAAAGAGGGAATAAGAATTTTTTATAAATAATAACTCCTTTGATACTCAGTGTAAATACTGGTTATTCCCATTTTACAACAGAACCAGACAAAGATTAAATGACTTTACCAGGGTCACTTAGATAGTGAGTATATGAGTTTGGATTTAAACTCAGGTCTTTTTAACTCCAGACCCAGCTACCTGCCTACTAGACCATCTAGCTGACTCTTGATAAGGAGTTTTCTACCATTCATTATTTTTTTCATAATGTGCCAAAGAGGGAAAGTCGAATTTTTTCCTAAGCATTTGGAAGCATGTGTTTTCACAAAAGGTAAATGGGCAGAGAAAGGAAGACAGAGACATTCAGGGTGTCTTATGGGGTGACTAACCCTTCCTCAAAACACTCAACAAATAATCATCAATTAAAGAGGGCTCTTTGGATCCTAGGTGTAGAGTTAGAAGAGTTTTTAAAGGATTTTTGTTCTTACTCTGCTATTTTACCTATGAAGAAACTGAGACCCATAGATGTTAAGTGATTTACCCAAAGTCACATGGCTTGTAAGCATCTGAGGCAAGGTATGAGCCCAGGTCCTCTGTCTCTAAATAGAAGGGTCTTTCTACTGCACCAGACGCTAGCAGAAGACCAAAAGTTTCCCAACCTACAAACATCTTGTCAGTATGAAAGAGGATATGCCTTATTATCCTACTTACTCATGAAAGATGGCAATGGAACAGATAAATGATTGTCAAAGTGGCTTCATAATTAATTTATAACTGAAAATATGGCATTTTGATGTTTATTTCCCAGCACAGTGTTTTCCTTTTGTTGTATAAATGATTTCCTTCTAACAGAAAAAATCCCTGGAAGGCAGTTTGTCAGAGGCAAAAGCCAGGTACGGCACCCAGCTTTCGCAAACCCAAAACCAAATCAGCAACGTGGAGGTCCAGCTCATTCAGATCCGGGATGAAGCCGAGAGCCAGAGCACCGAATACAAGCAACTTCTTGATATAAAGACTCGCCTGGAGAATGAAATCGAGACCTATCGCCGCCTGCTTGATGAAGAGGGAGGGTAAGTGGAGAACAGATGGATTAGCAACAGACATTCCTTTGCCTGACCCATCTTCCTTTGCATCTCATTCAAACCACATTGAAGGTATCTCCACCCTTGGGGGAGTAAATTATTAGGATGCAAATCACTTAGAAGAATTTCCAAGGGGGCAACATGGTATCCTTACTCTATCTTCCCTCATGTCACAAACCTACAGGCAAAAATACTTGATTATCCATTGGGGATAAACAAAACCAAATCAGGTTAAGTCAAGAAATACTTATCAAAAGCCTACTATGTTCCACAGACTGTGATAGGCACTGGAGAGAAAGAAAGGGAGTATATAAAAATAGGCAATAAATAAATACTTCATTATCAGACTTATAATTTTCAAAAATGAAAATGGATGAATTCCTACAATTATGAAAAGTTTTTGTTTTGTCTTGTTTTTTCAGTTCTGGACTCGAAAACAGAGTTAAGAAAGGTAAGCAACTTCTCTAGGGTTTTTTTCCCCATGAGAATTTTTTTAATAGAAATTACATACTGATAGAGAGGAAGATTTGTAATTAGATAATTCCAATAATAGCTCATATTTGCTTCACAATGGTCCATTTAGCATAGTTCCCAGCAACAGTAAACAATATATAAATGTTTGTGGTTGCTGTTGTTAGGAAAACTTGAGTTCAAATCCAGTCTCAGGCACATACTAGATGTGTGATCCCAGACAAATTTCTTAACCTCTGTCTCAGTTTCCTCAACTATAAAATGAGGATAATCATATCACCTGCCTGAGCACTACAAGTATTATCAACCTTTTATAGATAAGATGCAGGAGACTCAGAAGGAGGATCCTGGGATTGTCTTGGGGTCTTCACTCACAGATCCATGTCCTAGGTGTCCTATCTATCTTGTACAGGTCCATCTCTGGCCCTGAATTAATCTTAAAATCTAAGTTTTCTCCCCATATTTCAAAAAAATAGTCTTGAAAAGTTGATTGGAGGATGTCTATCTTGCTGTTTTGTCTCAAATAAATTTTGTGGAGCTTTGTCTAGGACACCAAAATTGCTAGTTTTAGCTCTCATTTTAAGGATGATTGATTTTTTTTCAAGGCAAAACATATAACCAACATAGTCATTCATTAACAGATGAATTAAAGATCATGTGTATGAACTGAATGAGCTTAATGATGAGAGACCAAGACTTAAGTGACGGGTTGGTGGGGAAATAGCACTTGAAATTTTTGTCCAGAGCAAACATAAAATGTTGTATGGAAATTACAATGGATAGGAAAGGAAGGAAACCAATATTTATGACTACGCTGGGTTCTTCTTAAATATGATCTCATTTGATCCTTACAAAAATCCCAAGAAGTAAGTGTCATGATTATCTTCATTTTAGAGTTGAGGACACTGAAGCAAACAGAGATTAAGTGATAGAGCTAGTGAGTGTCTGAGGTCACATTTGAACTCAAATCTTCAACATCATCATAATAGCTAACATTGATATAGCACTTACTCTGAAACAGACACTATGCTAAACACTTTACAATTATTTCCTCATTTAATCCTCCCAACAGCTCTGGGAGGTAGGTGTTATTATTTACTCTATCTTACAGATGAGGAAACTGAGGCAAACAGGGATACTGTAGACTTGCTTGGGGGTAACTAGTTAGTAACTGGGGCTGAATGTGAACTCTGATATATCTGACTCTAGGTCTAGGACTCTGTCCATTCTGCCACCAATTTGCGAAGGAATCCTTGGCATTTCTTCATAGGTTGGTCTTATTGCACTGTTTCTTGAGCAACATATCCCCTGAACTACATGCTAATTTGTCTTTCATCTAACCTCATATTCTCTGAACAATCAGAAAACTCTGGATTTTCTTGCTCTGCTATTTGCCCCTTGGGTTCACTCTCATTTTGATGAGTATGAGAATATCCATCTTCCCACCACTTCTCTCTTCTCAGCTCAAGGAATTTCATATCCTTTTCCCAACCATAGGAAGATTTTAAATGTTTGAAGTTCTCTGAATTATTCCCCCCACACATTTATTTTTATCCCAGCTTGAATCCCCTCTGTCATGTAGCGATGTGTTCCCTACTTTTCCTTCTCCCCTGGAATTGAAGATTCTCTTTTGTCCCTATTGCTTGCCCCACCCATCCTCATTTCCTAGACTAGTTTCTGTACAAGTTGACCCTGTGCTGTTCTCTCAAGTCTTGGAACCCTTTCTCCATTGTAAATTGACTTTTGTTATTCTGTCCAAATATGGAGGAGATGAACCCATTTGGTAGATACCCTAGTGACTTTCTTGAAGATTAGTTTTGCTTTCCCTGACTGTTTTCTGCATATGAATAGCCCAGAAAAGGCTACTGTATCATGATGTCAAAGCAATGGAAAGAAAGGGGAGAATACAATAAAAATTTCAGGAGTTCATGAAATGTAGAAAGATGATTATACCTGGAATCACAGGAACTAGTTAGACTATCAACTCTGTCATTTACTTTCTGTGCTGTATTAAGCAAATCACTTAGCATTTCTATGCTTCAATTTCCTCATCTGTAAGACAGTTGAACTAGATGTGACTTCCCTAGATCTATGACTCCATGATCTTTGAAGGCTGGAATGACAAGAGATGAAAACCGATTAGATGTGGAAAAACACAGGAAAGGGGTTGAAGAAAATTCTGATATTTTATGAATTCTATTTAGACAATGTCAATGACAATAAAAGGCAAATTGGGAAGGAGAGCTGATTTGGAAGTGAAGAGAATAAAATCATTATGGGATATGTTGGATTTAAGTGACATTAGATTTAGAGGCAAAAGTTCTAGATTCAAACCCCAATTCTAAAACATGAACTTGAACAAATTGCTTAAATTCTCTGGGATTCAATTAGTCCCTCTGAAAATTGAGGAGGTTGGACTAGATAATCTCTATGATTTCTTGTAGATGTAAATTTTGTGATCAAATTAGAAATACCCAGTACCTGAACCTACTAACAATAAAATAACATATTTGTTTTGTTGTTGTTGTTTAGCCTTGTCTGACTCTTCTTGACCCCTTTTGGGGTTTTCTTAGCAAAGATACTGGAATGGTTTGTCATTTCCTTCTCCAGTTCATTTTTATAGATGAGGAAACTAGAGCAAATGGGGCTAAGTGACTTGCCCAGGGTCGCATAACTAATAAGTGTCTGAGGTTTGAACTCAGGAAGTTGAATCTTCTGATATTAGGACAAGAGTTCTATTCACTGTACCACCTAGATGCCCAAACATCTTTGTTATATCCTTTTTGTGCAATTTGTTGTTTTTTTTTAAATCTTGCTAACATAGGATTTAGAACTAGAAGTGATTTGTCTGAAGTATCATATGTAGTAAGTGGCAAAACCCAGGATCTGAACTTTACCTCTCTATTCCAAGGCATTTTCTACCATGCCTCTTCACTTCTCCAAACTACACATGCATCAAAAATGTAATATAAAATTCCTTGTAGCTATCATAGTTGATTTTTCTCATTAAATTCAACTTACATGCTGACAAAATTCTTTCCAACTTGCATAATCTAAAATAATCATAATCTAAAATGATTGTCTGTTTTTAAAATTAGTTCCCATCCCAGCTGTTCCTTTTTCTTAATTTGCTGTTCAGTTTTTTCAGTCAAGACTGACTCTCCATAATTCCATTTGGGGTTTTCTTGGCAAAGATACTAGAATGGTTTTTCTTATTCAACTTATATAACAAATGAGGAAACTGAGGCAAACAAGATAAAGTGATTTGTCCAAGGTCATTGATAAGTGTCCGAGGCCAGATTTAAACTCAGGTTTTTCTGACTCCAAGCCTTGTGCCTTATCCACTGCAACCCCATGCTGCCTGGCAGTTGAAATTATGGGACTGAAGTTGGAAGACCTAGGTTCAAATCCTCATTCTTCTACCTATACAACCTTAGGAAAATCACTTAACCTTGGGGCTCAGTTTCTTTGTCTGAAAAATGAGGAGGTTCAATTGGGATGATTTCTAAGGTCTCCAAGCTCTAAATTTAGAAATTCAAAAGTTCCTCTCTTTTATCACTATCCTTATTCCTGCTCTCTAGGCAATCAGTGGTAGACTTAAAACTGAGGACTTCTATAAAATAATTCTGTCCTCCATTCTCTCTTCTCTTCATCACCATATTAAGACATAGATGATAAAAATCAGCACATATTAATTTCAATTTTCCAGTTGTTAATTATAAATCATTCTTATCTATTAATTAAAACAGAGATCTCTATTTGGAAACACTGTTATCCTGATTCTAATTGTTTCATGCATTTGAGATCAAGAAAATAATATCTAAAATCAGTCTATGGTTCTAGATTTTCTCCAACATAGACTAGATTTCACCAATATTATTCTGAGCTTGCTCTTCCTCATTCAGGATGTTCTATCTCTCCCTTCCATACTTTTGCACAGGTTGGTCAGGGGCATTCCTTCTTCATCACTTCTCCTTGGAATCCTTAACTTCCTTCAAAGATCTGTTGACATACTACAGGAGGCCTTTCCTGATCCTTCAAGATATTACTGCTCCATCTCAAAATTACCTTTTTTTGTCTATACTTCTAAACATGGGATCATAGTATCATAGATTTAAAACCATCTAATCTAAAATATGATTTTACAAATAAGAAAATTGAGTCCTAGAAAACTTAAGTGTCCAAAGTCACACAGTAGCAGAGATAACATTTGATTTTATATTCTTCAACTCCAAATTCATTGATTTTTCCAATGTTCATGCTGTTTCCAACCACAGAATGTAAATTCCTTGAAGGCAGAGACTGTTTCTTTTTGCCAGCATCTAGCACATAATAAGCCTATAGGCACTTAATGAATGCTTTTTGAAGGATTAATTGATTTATTACTCAATCAAAACTAGTAATTTTCATGCCAGGACAAATAGCACAAGACATACCCAGGGGAAACAGTATGAAATATAGCCTAAAAAAGCAAGTTGGGGAGCCCATCACACAGGGTGGGAAATAGCCAGGGAATGGCTTCCCTGGCAGGGAGTTGGGGGAGAGAGCTTCTGGGGGGGGGGGGGGGAAGTAGACAATTTGACAGACGACTATTTTTCTTAATTTTTTTTCTTGCTAACTAGGTGCTAAGCTCAGTTATTTCTATGCGTTTAAAGAACTTGAAGTATTATAATTACCCTCTAAATCTAAACATCCTGGAATGAAGCTCTAATCTGCCCTAGTTAAAGTTCTTATATCTACAAAATTAGTAAAAATAAAAATTAATTGAATTTTTGTGCCTAAAAATTTAGTAAGTATAAAATATATGGACTTTCCACCTAGCCCTGGACAAAGCCCTGACTTTTGATACTTGGAATGCATCTGTATGTTTGTATCACATAAACTAACTTTTGTTTCATTTCCTTTCATTCACAGAACCAACAAAAACTTTTCTCTATAAAACCATTGTTGAGGAGCTGGTTGATGGAATTGTTATCTCTTCAAAAATAAAAGATGTTCATCAGAGATCAGCCTAACAGATCACCAAAGAGGCTCTGATAATGTTAACAGAAATAAAACACAGGAGATCTCATGCATAGAGACATTGCCAAGTGTTGACTATCCTTGACAAGTCTTAAAGTCTTGGGCAAAAAGGGGAGCTTTTCAAATAATTCTACTTTTGGTCCTAGGAGAAAAGCCTTAAGTATATTTGGGGCGTCCTTTATTTTTTTTCAATAAAGTTTTTCATACAGATATCATGTGAATTTAGGAGTTTTTAAAACTTTTTAAGAGCTTTCAATTCAACTCAACGGTCATTTTTTTTTTTAGGTTCCTACTATGAACCAAGAACTGTGCAAGATTTATGAATACAATGACAAAAATATGACTCAATCCTCAGGAGATTCTATTATAGTGGTCAGAGGTTCTTGAGCTCCTGAGTTTTGAGCTGAGGTGATTTAAAGCTGGTCAGGTGTCCTATGTGAATCTGGCACCATTTTGGTGAGCCCCAAGGTCTGGGGAGCAACCAGGCAAACCAGCATAGGTCAGAAAGAACAGATAAAAAATTTCCATGTCAATAAAGAGTAGAATCAAGCTCATAAGTAGCTATTGTTCTTTCAGCCTAGGTAAGATAGGAAGACACAGTCTCAAAAACTAAGCAAAAACAATTCTGTTGTGAGGGAACAATACATATATAGAAAATTAAGACAAAATATAGCAAAAGTGACTTCCAGGATAAGGGCATAGATTTAACATTAAACTTATCATGTACAAAATTATACTTGCTATCTTTTCTCCCCCCCAAAAAATTGCTTCCAAATTTGCTGATTACTATCAAGGACACCATTATCTTTACAATCCCTCAGGCACCAACATAGTTGTCATCCTCAAAACCTCACTCTCTCTAAACCCCCATATCCAATCTGTTGCCAAGGTCTGTGATTTTATCTTCATAATATCTTTCTAATCAATGTTCTCCTCTGACATTGCCAAGACCCTGATGTAGGCCCTCACAAGAGCCTGCTGATGGGTCTCCCTACATGAGTCTTTCCTCTCTCCAATTCATCCTCCATTCAGCTATCATAATGATCTTCCTAATTGCACATCTGATTGTGTCACCACTCTAATCAATGAACTCCAGTGGCTCCTTATCACCTCCAGTATCAAATATAAAATCCTCTGCATAGTATTCAAAGCCTTTCACAACCTCCCCCTCCCCCACTATCTTTCCAATCTTCTTACAACAAACACAGGCAAACACAAATTTCCCACCCACTCTGTGATGATGATGATGCTACCTTCCTTGCAATTTCTCTTTTTTTCTTAATTTTTTTTATTTTACACTTAAATACAAAAATGAGAAAAGGAAACAAATTGCCATATTCACAGCAGACCAGAAGAGAGTATTCAATATAAAACAATAAATTGGGGTGGCTAGGTGGCACAGTGGATAGAGCACCGGCCCTGGAGTCAGGAGTATGGAGTACCTGGGTTCAAATCCGACCTCAGACACTTAACAATTACCTAGCCATGAGGCCTTGGGCAAGCCACTTAACCCCACTTGCCTTGCAAAAAAAAAAAAAAAAAAACAATAAATTTCCATTTCAAGAAAATCTATACAATGTATTTTACATATGTTTTCAAAACTGCCCTGCTTTTCTTTGCTTCATTGCTCTGCACTTTGTACTTTATTTTTCCCTCCCTCCCCTCACTCAGCCTAATGAAAGTTCAGCAGAAAAGATTTAAGCCAATTCCCTGGCAAAATTCTCAAACTAATTTTGAAATATTAAATGCCAAGAAAGAACCAGTCATTATATAAGATCACTTCTGACACTGGTCCATGGAGTTCTTGACCTTGTCTTAGCAAATATAACCCTGCTCTCCCATTTCTATTACTGATTTAACAACTTGATTCCCAACATCTACATTCCTAACCTCATTTCCCATTTGCTCCATGTTATCCCCAGATTTTGATGTATATATATTTCAAAGATTTTAGAGGTAGAAGGAATGTTAGAGAACACTGAATCCTTGTTCCTCATTTTACAGTTGAGGAAATGAAGGCCAAAAGAGATCGTGATTTACCCAAGGCACACATCTGAAGCAGGGTAAGAAATTAAGTCTATATATATGTTGGCTGTGTGTAAGTGTATATGTATCAATACTATGCCTACTTCTATTTATCAGTTCTTTCTCTGGAGATAGATAACATCTTTCTTCATGGGTCTTGTGGTTGATCTGGATATTACTCAGAATAATTTTGTCATTCACAGTTTCTCTTCATACCATTTTGCTATTACTAGATTCAGTGCTCCCTAGGTTCTGCTCATTTTACTCTTCATTATTTCATGCAAATCAAACCAAACAGTTCTTCATTTTTTTATAGCACAGTAGTATTCCATCATAACTTGTTTAGCCATTCCCCAAATGATAGACACCCCTCAATTTCCAGTTCTTTGCCACCACAAAGAGAACTATTATAAAAATATTTTTAACTATTTTTAAGGACATAGAATGAATGATGTGTTTAATAGTGATACAGGAAATCACAGAATTAGTTTGATTAATTTGATTTAATTAAGAAAGTAGAACTGAATGAGCAAGAGTTGATTCAGGATGAGTAAAGCAAGAACAAAGGCATGGAGATGACAATTTTCATTGTAAATTGACAAAATAATGAAAGGCTCGATTATATGAGAGGAGTCTACTTGGGAGATATAGAAGCCACCCTCAAATCAGGACTCCCAAACAACCATAAACCTAAACTCTCTCCTGCTCTGTCCAAAGTTGCACTTGTTATCTTTTCATACCATTTGCCAGAAGCTACTATGTAACAACATGCAATCTGGATTTGGGAGCTAATATAATCCCCAACTTCTTCCTACATGGTACTTCCCCTTACTCTATGACCAGCAAATAGCTGTTTCATCTACTTCCAGTGACTGTGATTTAGAACTACCCTTTGCTATTCCTTTTTATCCAATAGGTGAGGTGTATGAGGTGTTAAGGGAAGATGAGTACATCCGATCAGGGAAGCTTGCTGAACCCTTTTCAGAGCTACTCATCCATCTTTGGTATCCAACTGGTCTCCAGTGACTCCAAGATGCTGTAGCAAGTACAGCAGTCTCCGTAGGCAACTGTCTTGGCAGATGAGCTAACTTAGGTTAAAGGCAACCAGTAGGCTTCAAACATGCCAGCAAATTAGGAAGATATCAACCCCAATTATGTGAAGACTTCCCCCCCCCAATTATGTGACAACTTCCCCTCGCCAGGAGTTGATGAGAACAATTTGTTCCAGTGGCCGTGAAAATTGTTGAAACAGGCTCTGTTGAGCTCTTAGAGACTGGTCAAATATTAAAGACAGCAAGGTCATGCTCTTTCAGTTTTTGTCTTAACACTGGACTTTGATGACTCAGGATAAGAGAGTGAGGCTGCATCACTTAAATCCAACTCATGGGCAAGTCAAGACATTATTCTGCAATGTCACTGGTCCTCTTTGAGAACAAAAGACAAACACCCAAAAAGTTAGGATCTAGTCCAATTCAGGATTAGATTCTGGAAAGTCCTAAAATCATGGTGGTCCTAGCCCTCCAGCTAATTGAGAGATGTGTTCCCAATGTGTGTCAAAGTGAATACTCTCTATCCTAAAGCTCTGCCTCTCTCTAAGTGTTTATATGGTCTTCCCAATGTAGTTTAATGTAGATTTACTCAATCATAATCCTCTCTCACGCCTCCATATCTGGCAAACATTACTTTAAGTTTGTTATAGTTCATTAAGCTGTAGTCACATGACCTTAGTATAATGGAGTCATACTCCCCTGAGAAACAGATAGTACACACTCAGCTATGAGTGGATGTTTTACTCTCATAGGATAGAATCCATAAAAGCAAAAAAAAAAAAAATGCATATTAAAACATATTCATTTGTCTACATCCCAATAGTCTCTCAGACTTAAGTAGTTTCTAGGCAGTGGAAAGGCTGCTCTTAAACTGGAAATTCTAGTTACCACTCAGTTTAGTTTATATAAGTCTACATAGCCAAGCATTTCCCCCTGTGAGAAGGCAAAGAAATAAAGACAAGCAATATGGTTTGCAACTGATACACTTCTCACATAGCCAGGAGATCCAGGCACTAAGGAGCTCAATCAACCAACAAGCATTTCAGTCTTAAGGAAAAACAGCTAAATCTCTTGGCTTCTCCTAATTAACTTAGGAGCCTGATGGATTTTGAAAAAGAGAGCTCTCACAGCTCAATTTTGGCCATCCTGTTGTAAAACAACTAATTCTGGCAAAGGAGCCCTACCTCTCTTCCACCCTGGCATCCCTCTCTGACTTCAGGACCTCTAGTTCAAGGGTCTGGTCACTGAGACATGGTCATATCCTCTCTGATTCTTAGTTGAGTACACTCATATTTTCAAATGTTTTGTTCAGTCTGGGAGGGAGGCACAATAAGTCCTTGGAAACCCCATGGAAGTGAGACTAAACTTTATGAAAGTACAAGATGATATGGTAAGGAGGAACACAGTCATTCCCTTCCCAATATGTGGCAAGTTTTCTGTGACTATTTCCTGTCCACTTTATTAATGACAGAAAGTCTTTCACAGTTATCCCTTCCACATCAAGGGGCACAGCAAACCCTTGATCTGGAAAATACACATAAAATTTTTTGGCCTTCCCTTCATACCAGAGAAGTCTAAATTATTATGGCATTAAAAAATAAACTATGTTGATAGTACATAATACTGTACATATTCTTTTGCATTTCTGAGTTTCTAAACTTTTTCTGTGTCACCTGTCACTTCCACAAAACTCCCCCAAAGTTCCCATTTAATTTCTTATGCCAACCTGGTTTATAACAAAACCACATTAGGGAAAGTCAGGATGTGGAAGAGATAGCTGTAATTGATTATTAAGTTTGAATGCATGTGTCTGTACAAAAGTCATTGATAAGCAAACTCTCCTTCCTACTAAGAAAAGCAAACGAAGCACTTTTAACCCAAGGAAGACTAATGACAGTTCTTCCCATTCATACCTTGCCAGACCAGCCTATGACTGGCCTCCTACTGAGACCTTTGTCTGGGATGGGGACACCAACTGTTAGTGTCTTGTTTCCTTTGGTTTAGAATCTTGTGAGATTTTAAAAGAAAAAGTCAACTGAGATGCAGAAACAGGATCCCCTCCATGGTAGAAATTGCTGCAGCTACCATACCTTTGAGAAGGAGGAAGAAATGGAACAAAATAAGCCTTTATTAATGGACACCTATTTTATACTGTACTAAGCCAAGGAATGGATCTGCCCAGTAACAGGGATACCATGAAATGAAAGCAAAGAAGTGATTTCATGCATCAGTTTTGCCATATTTGGAAGTAAAATTGGAGGGGTGGATGCTTCATAGAGAGTGTTTTAAAAGTCAGTCAAAAGCCAGTCAGTCAAAAGATCCTTACTACAGAATGAGACAGATTTTTATGTATTAAAAACAATCAAATAAGATCAATTAATTAAAAGAAAATAATTAATAGGATTCAAGTCAGGATTCAAAAATTAGCTAATCTGCTTTCTAATTGGAAGAAAGATTAGGACTTTCCAAGTTGGAATATGGGAAGAGAGAGTTTCAATGAGATTTGGAGTGGTATGAGTAGATTTCAGTCTTTTTTTTTCCCAGAATTGAGAGGTGCTGATTAATTGCTTTTATGAAACAATGGATGGCTTATACCATCTAGTTTCCTGTGGATGATCTGCAGAAAAACAAAATGGAAGTGAATACATGTAGCAACACAAGATGGAGTTGTGGTGTTCATGAAATAAAACCTAATTGATTCTCTTGATTCCCACACCAAACCAACTCCATTATGAAACTGGTTTTCATTCTATTTTATCAATATAAACACATTCTTCCAAGAATATAAAAGGTAATACGGGTTAATTGTTTATTGAAGATATCTAGGTACTATCAACTTGTTCTTTTTGGTAATGTAGTATAAATTATTAGAACAATCAAAGATGTAAGGGAGAGATTAACTTTAAACAGCAATTGACATGGAGGAAGGGAGAAGCATACTGGAATAGGGACTTGAACTGAGACTTATTAGAAAGACATCACAATCCTTCAGATATTCTACTCCTAGATCCCTAAGGGGGGGGGGGGTCTATCTACCCTCTGGGATTAAATTTGCCAATTTAAGTGGAAGTTAAGATAAAAACCAAAGTCCCAGAATTTATTAAGGCTACACATAGGCATGTAAATATAAAACAGAAAAAAAGTATCCAAAAAGGAGGGGGAGGGAAGGGGGAAAGGGGAAAGAGGCTTTAAATGATGTTCTAACAATCAGGCAATCCTGAAAGTCTTTATTGTTTCTTATCATGCAGTAATATTTCATTACATTTAAATAATACAATTTATTTTGTCATATCAAGAAAATTCTCTAAGATTGCATGTAAGTTACAGAAAAGAACTGATTTTCCATAGCTAGAAGTTGTTTCTATGCTGGGAGTGCTCTATACTGAGGAAATCACAAACCTAGATGAAGGATAATAATATTAATAATAATGTAGCATAACAATACCAGAGTATAGTTTAGAGAATTGAGTATTGGTTTTGACATAAGAAAGATCTGTATCTATTTAAATGTCTGAATTAGGGTTTGAACTCAGGTCTTCCCAACTCCAAGTCTGGCTCCCTAGTACTCAGCCATCATGCCATCTAGCCTTTATCTTAGCCATTTCACCTTTACCTCACCCTTTTAAAGAAAGAAAGGAG